>NC_058416.1:59973889-59980016 GCF_002201575.2 Neomonachus schauinslandi
TGGTGGTGGTGGCGGTGGTGGTGATAGTGGTGGTGATGGTGGTGATGGTGGTGGTGATGGTGGCAGTGGTGGTGATGGTGGTGATGGTGGTGGTGATGGTGGTGATGGTGGTGGTGACGGTGGTGGTGGTGGTGGTGGTGGCGGTGACGGTGGTGGTGGTGATGGTGGTGGCGGTGACGGTGGTGGTGGTTGTGGCTCTGAGCTTGATTTCTCAAATTATACCAATAAGGGACAATTCACATAGCCTATAGTTATAGGACTGGCATGTCAGAGGCAGTCAGAGAAGCAGGGGTATCTTGTGGCCAGAGTCCCCCAAACACTATAGAGATGTCCGGGAACCCTTCTTTTTTAAAAAAATGTCTGCTTTCCTGTAGTCTCCCTATTCTGTAAATTTTAAGTCTTGATAAGGCGTTTAGAAATTCTGAGATGAAAATCATCATGGAGACCCTGTAAGCTGTTGCTTTCTATCTCTTTGTTTGATGTTCTCCTTTCATTCTCCTTCTGGTCCCTTACCCAACCTTCTTTAGTGGGGATCACTGTCATTTAAAAGAACCATTTACTGCTTAAAAAATAAAGAGTCAAACTAGCTTGGTTTGGGTGCCAGTTCTCCTAAACAGAAGTCACTGCTGGAAATAAAGGAAGGGAAATTTTCAAACATCTTTTGCACATCCTCCTTAGAGAAGCCCATACTTCCTTGCTTTCCAGATGTGATCAAGGGTACAGCAGGGAGACATGCAGATAGACATTATGGGGAGGAACCCACTAAAAATAAACATGTCCCAGTCTAGTATATATTTTTAAAGATTCATCCATGTAATTCAAGATCAGTCATTTAGAAGCAGCCCCACTCAATGCCACATAGCATTAAAACCCAGCCGCTATGAAGTGAGTCATCTTATAAGAGCAGGTTGGACTGAAGGCTATGTCAGAAGACACTTACATTCCTTCTCTGAAATCCATTCTTTTGACAATGAAAGGGGTGAAGAGTTTAAAGTCACCACTTATGATGTTCTGGAATGTTTTCTTAAAAGAGAAAAGACCCGTGGAAAATGCACCCAGGGTTCAAAGACATAAGTGTAGGTTCAGGAGTACTAAGAAATTGCCTCTTCTGGGATAACAAGGAGTTGAGCAGCATTCTCCTTTACTTGGTAACTTAACCTAAGAGGGAAAAAAAGAGCTCTATTTCAGCATTAGGCATATGGTTGGCATTCACCAAGTGTTTATTAATAATAATGACTTACGGATGCCAAACCCCCATTAGAGCAAATTGTCCCAGATCCAAATTACACAACAAGCCAAAGGATTTCAATGTCCTGGCAGAAGCCTTGAAAGATTTGGAAAAATTCACACAGAGCACAACTCCTGCTCACACCGCAATGCATTTTCTCCCGCCCACTCCCCACCTCGACTCACCCCCACATCTAGTGGGGTGGCCCATTGGAGGCTCTCCACCACATGTCTCTAGTTAATCAAGGGTTGTTGCTTTTTCTCACCTACACCAGGTTTTCCGCATTTTCTTAACAAGATAAACAAGGTTCTAACTTGGTTCTTCCTCCCAAGAGTGTGAACAAAGACAGCCTTCATAAAAGGGAAAAACCCAGCAGTGGTGGGACCAATGAGAAGATGGTGGCAGGCATGCTGGGTTACTTCCCTGTGTCCATTCACCTCTGCAAGGGCACTCAGGATCCCCTCATCAGGCCATTTCCCATCGTTCTTCTCTGAAGTAAACAGAAAATTCACCTGCTTCCAGCCCTGATTATCTTGGTAAGTGTCCAGCACTTTGGGATAACACAGCCACCCATTTTTCCAAGTTTGCAGATGAACAAACCAAGGCCACAGGTTTCTCCACCTTTCTGTCCCTCAAAGATAAATACAAAATAATGAGCACCTGGCTTGGTGAGGCTGCACCACATTCACCATTGATAAACTTCATCCTGAGTTTGTCTGAGCTCAAACTCCTCCCCACTCTTCCCTTGAGCAGCGGCAAGATTCACCTTCTCATCTAAAAGGAGTGGAATAAGATTCTTATCATCACTTGGCTTGCCAGACAATAATGGATTTTGCCAACCTCAGTGCATTTTCTTCCCCAAACACATCTGCCCTCACGAATACACACAGCTCGCTATTCACACGGTCCTGACTATAAGCCCTTTCAGTTGCCAACAGTCGCCAGAGTGGGAGGGGCCGCGACAGCTTTGTTCATAGGTACAATAGAGAGAGCGAGTTTGTTTTGTTTTTGAATTTACTTTCAATTACAGTAATTTTACTGAGCTCTGTTGTGTATTAACATACATGGGAGAAATATATTAGTAACAGCCAAAGAAAAAGGAATTTCATTTTTTACAGATGTGATTCACGTTCTTTCCAATAAGAGCATGGCTCCATCTCCTCAATATCAGTTAAAAAACATATTTAATACATTACGTCCCTCACATGGGTCAAGCATCCTGCTGTAACCTGGAGACACAAAAATGAGCAACAGAAATGCAGTCCTGTCCTCACTGAGCTCACCATCAGCCTAACAGCAGAGAGAGACAAGTAAAATATAAATGAAATGCAGTTTCAGTGTTCTCTTTCTTGAGCTGGGCGTTGGCTACACAAGTGTGTTCAATAAGTGGAAAGTCAATGAATTGTACATTTCTCTGTGTGGGTGTATGCATATGTGTATAAATATATATATCTTCATTAAAAAGCTAAAAAAATCTCTAAAAATCTAATGACCACATCCAACATATGATTGTGTACAAAGGAAATAGCCACTTTTCCATACTCTGAAAATCATTCCCCTAAAACAACCTGCCATCTGGATCAGGGCCTGCTGGGAGAAAATGCACAAGATGAAGAGCCTCGTGTGGAAAAATGTAAAGGCTGAGATTTCCTTTGTGATGTTTTCAGGTGTTTCAGAAACTCTAGTCAATTGAATGGCCTGAAAAGGAGCCCATCTGGAAACAAGCCATTCTGGACCATTAGGAATAGGAAATAGGGAGGGGGTGCCCAATGCTGGACAGAGTTCTACTTACCAAGACAAAGGGTCGGGGTGCATCTTGTCTGGTGCACAGCTGGCGTGAACTGATGACCACGTGAGCCCAAGCAAGGCGTTGGGAATTCTGCTACAGTCCAGGGAAGGATCAGAGCCCCAGGGTTCAGGCAAAGGCCAGAACAGTGTGGTGAGAAGTCCCCAGTGAGTGGCTCAGGAAATGGGCACTACCGTGTTGTTTGCAGGAGCCCTTTCTATGTGACAGGATCCCATCCAGAGATTTCAGGGGTCTGACTGCCCAGGACTAGGGACAGAGGGGAGTGAAGGAGGATACAAAGGTCTAAGTCAAAGGGCTGAGGAAGTGAGAGAAAGGGATGGACGCAAAGCGAACAGGCACTTCAGGAATGGTGATTAACCCCAAAACTCACTCTGGGATGTTGAGACTTCTTCTAGCCAAGATAGGGTAGCAGGGTGGGATTTACACTCCCAGCAGAAAAAGCTAAAACACTGAGGAAAACATTTGAAATGACAGTTTTCAGACTGAGAGGTGAGAGGTGAAATATACAAACGGACTACGTATAAAAATAGCAGTCTGACCAAACCCTGTGGCACCCAGCCCAGGAGGGTGACCCACTCTCTGTGGCAACCAGCCCAGGGAGTGAGACTCTATCTCAAGCAAACTTTCAGGAAGTTAAACAATGCCCCTGTGACAGTCGTCCCCAAATAGCCAGGACTTGATTAGCAACTGATAGCTTACCTACCTAAATTTTGCCTCTATCTTCAATTTAGGAACAACTGGAGAAAGGCGAATATGTATCCCTAACCCATCAGACAGGGTGCCCCAATTCTGGTTAGCCCCTCTACAGCTTCCCAAGCCAGCAGCCTCCAAGCAGGGTGTTTGCTTGTTCTCATTTGGGTTGTCTTCATTTATTTCCACAAAGGGGAACAATGAGGTGAGCCCCATGGCCACCCCAGCTCACTGCCCAAACCACAGCACAGGGAGGGCACCGGAGTGGAGACCCCTGGGTCTGACCCAGAGGAGGGCGGGCAGAGTGAGAGTCTGGGGAGGACAGGCTGGCTGGACGTAATGGATCAGAATCTTGTAGAGCAGAGAGATGCACAGAGATCAATTCCGGGGGGTGGGAGAAGGATCAACCAGTGAGCCCAGGGAACAACTGGAGCTCAGTGCCCTGGGGATATTTGGTGGGCAGTGTAGAGCATACCTCAGAGGTACCCTGGCCAGAAGGGCGAGGAATCTCGGGATTTTTATCCTTCCACCAGGGGCTACAAAAAAGCCAGAGCGTGAGTCATGGTTGGGACATGTGTGAGACAACGACAATGACTACATCACCTTCCCATTCCTGACTTGGTAAAGAGTTACTATCTTTTTTCTCATGAACTGGCAATGAACTTTATTAAACGTGTTTCACACATCTACCCATGTGATCATGGCTTTTTCTCCTTTTTTCTGTTGATGTAGTGAATTACATGGATTCATTGTCCAATGTGGTTTTTTATTAAGATTTTATTTATTTATTTGTCAGAGAGAGAGAGAGAGCACAAGCAGGGGGAATGGCAGGCAGAGGGAGAAGCAGCCTCCCCGCTGAGCGGGGATCCTGATGCGGGATCCATGATCCCAGGAGCCTGGGATCATGACCTGAGCCGAAGGCAGACGCTTCACTGACTGAGCCACCCAGGCGCCCTTTATTGTCCAATGTTAAGCCAACCCTGCTTCATAGAATAAACCCAACTTGTTTCTGATAGATGATCATTTTTATATATTGCTGGTATTCACTGTATACTTCAAAGTGTATGATTTTCCAGAAAGCATGTATGATGTAAAGTATTCACTAACACTCTACCTAGGGCTTCGCATCTCTGCTTATGATGGTGACTGGTCTGAACTGGTGTGTCCTTGGCAGGTTTTGTTGTTAGTTATTCTGGACTTAGAACATGAGCTAGGAAGTAGGCCCTTCTTTTTCATTTTCTGGAAAAGCTTATGGATGATTGGTAAGAAGAATCTGCCAGCAAAGTCTTCTGGGCCTGGAGATTTGGGGAATGTGCTTAATTACAAATTCGGGTTCTTTACTAAGAATAGTACTATTCTGGTTTTCTACTTCTTCTAGAATCTGCTTTTAGCAAATTGTGTTTTTCAAGTAATTTTATCTAAATCAAAAAATATGTGTAGAGTGAAGGTTGGCAGAATATCAAAGTTAACTGAATTTAATTACTATTGCATATGTCCAAGTGAAATGTTGATGGTTGGTGATGTTCGGGAGAGTAAAACAATAAAGATCTATGTAATTAATAAATTATTATGTATTTATTTGTGAAATTTGTTTTCTTGTCTTCCTTTCAATGGAGTCACGAGTTGTGCTTTCATAATTCAAATTTTTACATAACTTATTTACATAATATTTACATAATTCATTCTGTTGTCACCAATGTCAGTGAAGCAATGTCGAATGAAGCAAACTTTTTTGAGTCATTGTAATTATTACATTGAATTTAATTAATTTGAATTTGGAGAAAATATTCTGCCAAAAGAATAGCAACTGGGATGTCAATAAAAATGTTAAAAAAAAAAATGTTAAAAGAATTCTTAGATTCGGGCACCTGGGTGGCTCAGTCATTAAGCATCTGCCTTGGCTCGGGTCATGATCCCAGGGTCCTGGGATCGAGCCCCGCATCGGGCTCCCGGCTCGGCAGGAAGCCTGCTTCTCCCTCTCCCACTCCCCCTGCTTGTGTTCCCTCTCTCGCTGTGTCTCTCTCTGTCAAATAAATAAATAAAATCTTAAAAAAAAAAGAATTCTTAGATCAAAAATATTCATAAATTTGACATATCATGATGCATACATCATAATGGGTTATTTGTGGTAAATTATCTTCATCACAGAAAATCTTAGGAAATATTTTTATTCTATCATATAAATTTAATTATATTTTTAATCATAATTAAAATTTATCATATCATTTATATTATGATTTTCACCATCTATATCCACACAGTATTTCAGTTTTTCTCCTTCTAAATTTTTAATTTTTTTTTTTTTTATTCTTATGTTAATCCCCATACATTACATCATTAGTTTTAGATGAAGTGTTCCATGATTCATTGTTTGTGCATAACACCCAGTGCTCCATGCAGAA
>NC_058416.1:59980116-60062370 GCF_002201575.2 Neomonachus schauinslandi
TTTTTTTTTTTTTTTTTCTTAACATATATTGCGTTATTTGTTTCAGAGGTACAGATCTGAGATTCAACAGTCTTGCAAAATTCACAGCGCTTACCAGAGCACATACCCTCCCCAGTGTCTATCACCCAGTCACCCCATCCTTCCCACCCCACCCCCCACTCCAGCAACCCTCAGTTTGTTTCCTGAGATTAAGAATTCCTCATATCAGTGAGATCATATGATACATGTCTTTCTCTGTTTGACTTATTTCACTCAACATAATACCCTCCAGTTCCATCCACGTCGTTGCAAATGGCAAGATCTCGTTCCTTTTGATGGCTGCATAATATTCCATTGTATATATATACCAGATCTTCTTTATCCATTCATCTGTTGATGGACATCTTGGCTCTTTCCACAGTTTGGCTATTGTGGACATTGCTGCTATAAACATCGGGGTGCACGTACCCCTTCGGATCCCTACTTTTGTATCTTTGGGGTAAATACCCAGTAGTGCAATTGCTGGATCATATGGTAGTTCTATTTTCAACTTTTTGAGGAACCTCCATACAGTTTTCCAGAGTGGCTGCACCAGCTTGCATTCCCACCAACAGTGTAGGAGGGTTCCCCTTTCTCCGCATCCCCACCAACATCTGTCATTTCCTGACTTGTTAATTTTAGCCATTCTGACAGGTGTGAGGTGGTATCTCATTGAGGTTTTGATTTGGATTTCCCTGATGCCGAGCGATACTGAGCACTTTTTCATGTGTCTGTTGGCCATTTGGATGTCTTCTTTGGAAAAATGTCTTTTCATGTCTTCTGCCCATTTCTTGATTGGATTCTTTGTTCTTTGGGTGTTGAGTTTGATGAGTTCTTTATAGATTTTGGATACTAGCCCTTTATCTGATACGTCATTTGCAAATATCTTCTCCCATTCTGTTGGTTGTCTTTTGGTTTTGTTGACTGTTTCCTTTGCTTTGCAAAAGCTTTTTATCTTGATGAAGTCCCAATAGTTCATTTTTGCCCTTGCCTCCCTTGCCTTTGGCGATGTTTCTAGGAAGAAGTTGCTTCGGCTGAGGTCAAAGAGGTTGCTGCCTGTGTTCTCCTTTAGGATTTTGATGGACTCCTGTCTCACATTGAGGTCTTTCAACCATTTGGAGTCTATTTTTGTGTGTGGTGTAAGGAAATGGTCCAGTTGCATTCTTCTGCATGTGGCTATCCAATTTTCCCAACACCATTTGTTGAAGAGACTGTCTTTTTTCCATTGGACATTCTTTCCTGCTTTGTCAAAGATGAGTTGACCATAGAGTTGAGGGTCCATTTCTGGGCTCTCTATTCTGTTCCATTGATCTATGTGTCTGTTTTTGTGCCAGTACCATGCTGTCTTGATGATGACAACTTTGTAATAGAGCTGGAAGTCCGGAATTGTGATGCCGCCGGCTTTGCTTTTCTTTTTCAACATTCCTCTGGCTATGCGGGGTCTTTTCTGGTTCCATACAAATTTTAGGATTATTTGTTCCATTTCTTTGAAAAAAGTGGATGGTATTTTGATGGGGATTGCATTGAATGTGTAGATTGCTCTAGGTAGCATTGACATCTTCACAATATTTGTTCTTCCAATCCATGAGCATGGAACGTTTTTCCATTTCTTTGTGTCTTCCTCAATTTCTTTCGTGAGTATTTTATAGTTTTCTGAGTAAAGATCCTTTGTCTCTTTGGTTAGATTTATTCCTAGGTATCTTATGGTTTTGGGTGCAATTGTAAATGGGATCGACTCCTTAATTTCTCTTTCTTCTGTCTTGTTGTTGGTGTATAGGAATGCCACTGACTTCTGTGCATTGATTTTATATCCTGCCACTTGACTGAATTCCTGTATGAGTTCTAGCAGTTTTGGGGTGGAGTCTTTTGGGTTTTCCACATAAAGTATCATATCATCTGCAAAGAGTGAGAGTTTGACTTCTTCCTTGCCAATTTGGATGCCTTTGATTTCTTTTTGTTGTCTGATTGCTGTGGCTAGGACTTCCAATACTATGTTGAATAGCAGTGGTGATAGTGGACATCCCTGCCGCGTTCCTGACCTTAGGGGG
The DNA here is from genome assembly GCF_002201575.2 of Neomonachus schauinslandi. Lineage (NCBI taxonomy): Eukaryota > Metazoa > Chordata > Mammalia > Carnivora > Phocidae > Neomonachus > Neomonachus schauinslandi. The sequence continues at coordinate 59,982,183 of NC_058416.1, forward strand.
AAAGCTCTCAGTTTTTCCCCATTGAGAATGATATTCGCTGTAGGTTTTTCATAGATGGCTTTTATGATATTGAGGTATGTACCCTCTATGCCTATACTCTGAAGAGTTTTGATCAAGAAAGGATGCTGTACTTTGTCAAATGCTTTTTCTGCATCTATTGAGAGGATCATATGATTCTTGTTCTTTCTTTTGTTAATGTATTGTATCACATTGATTGATTTGCGGATGTTGAACCAACCTTGCAGCCCAGGGATAAATCCCACTTGGTCATGGTGAATAATCCTTTTAATGTACTGTTGGATCCTATTGGCTAGTATTTTGGTGAGAATTTTTGCATCCATGTTCATCAGGGATATTGGTCTGTAATTCTCCTTTTTGATGGGGTCTTTGTCTGGTTTTGGGATCAAGGTAATGCTGGCCTCATAAAATGAGTTGGGAAGTTTTCCTTCCATTTCTATTTTTTGGAACAGTTTCAGAAGAATAGGTATTAATTCTTCTTGAAATGTTTGGTAGAATTCCCCTGGGAAGCCATCTGGCCCTGGGCTTTTGTTTTTTGGGAGATTTTTGATGACTGCTTCAATTTCCTTAGTGGTTATAGGTCTGTTCAGGTTTTCTATTTCATCCTGGTTCAGTTTTGGTAGTTGGTACATCTCTAGAAATGCATCCATTTCTTCCAGGTTATTTAATTTGCTGGCATAGAGTTGCTCATAATATGTTCTTATAATTGTTTGTATTTCTTTGGTGTTGGTTGTGATCTCTCCTCTTTCATTCATGATTTTGTTGATGTGGGTCATTTCTCTTCTCTTTTTGATAAGTCTGGCCAGGGGTTTATCAATCTTGTTAATTCTTTCAAAGAACCAGCTCCTAGTTTCGTTGATCTGTTCTACTGTTCTTTTAGTTTCTATTTCATTGATTTCTGCTCTGATCTTGATTATTTCTCTTCTCCTGCTGGGTTTAGGCTTTATTTGCTGTTCTTTCTCCAGCTCCTTTAGGTGTAGGGTTAGGTTGTATACTTGAGACCTTTCTTGCTTCTTGAGAAAGGCTTGTATTGCTATATACTTTCCTCTTAGGACTGCCTTTGCTGCATCCCAAAGATTTTGAATAGTTGTGTTTTCATTTTCATTGGTTTCCATGTATTTTTTTAATTCTTCTTTAATTTCCTGGTTGACCCATTCGTTCTTTAGTAGGATGCTCTTTAGCCTCCATGTATTTGAGTTCTTTCTGACTTTCCTCTTGTGATTGAGTTCTAGTTTCAAAGCATTGTGGTCTGAAAATAGGCAGGGAATGATTCCAATCTTTTGGTACCGGTTGAGACCTGATTTATGACCTAGGATGTGATCTATTCTGGAGAATGTTCCATGGGCACTAGAGAAGAATGTGTATTCCGTTGCTTTGGGGTGGAATGTTCTGAATATGTCTGTAAAGTCCATTTGGTCCAGTGTGTCATTTAAAGTCTTTATTTCCTTGTTGATCTTTTGCTTAGATGATCTGTCCATTTCAGTGAGGGGGGTGTTAAAGTCCCCCACTATTATTGTATTGTTGTCGATGTGTTTCTTTGCTTTTGTTATTAATTGGCTTATATAATTGGCTGCTCCCATGTTAGGGGCATAGATATTTACAATTGTTAGATCTTCTTGTTGGATAGATCCTTTAAGTATGATATAGTGTCCTTTCTCATCTCTTATTACAGTCTTTGGTTTAAAATCTAATTTGTCTGATATAAGGATTGCCACCCCAGCTTTCTTTTGGTGTCCATTAGCATGGTAAATGGTTTTCCACCCCCTCACTTTCAATCTGGGGCTGTCTTTGGGTCGAAAATGAGTCTCTTGCAGACAGCATATCGATGGGCCTTGTTTTTTAATCCAGTCTGATAGCCTGTGTCTTTTGATTGGGGCATTGAGCCCATTTACATTCAGGGTAACTATTGAAAGATAGGAATTTAGTGCCACTGTATTGCCTGTAAGGTGACTGTTACCGTATATTGTCTGTGTTCCTTTCTGGTCTATGTTGCTTTTGGGGTCTCTCTTTGCTTAGAGGACTCCTTTCAAGATTTCCTGTAGGGCTGGTTTTGTGTTTGCAAATTCCTTTAGTTTTTGTTTGTCCTGGAAGCTTTTTATCTCTCCTTCAATTTTCAATGACAACCTAGCTGGATATAGTATTCTTGGCTGCATATTTTTCTCGTTTAGTGCTCTGAATATATCCTGCCAGTCCTTTCTGGCCTGCCAGGTCTCTGTGGATAGGTCTGTTGCCAATCTAATGTTTCTACCCTTTTAGGTTACATATCTCTTCTCCCGAGCTGCTTTCAGGATTTTCTCTTTGTCTATGAGACTCGTAAGTTTTACTATTAGATGTCGGGGTGTTGACCTATTTTTATTGATTTTGAGAGGGGTTCTCTGTGCTTCCTGGATTTTCATGCCTGTTTCCTTCCCCAAATTAGGGAAGTTCTCTGCTATAATTTGCTCCATTATACCTTCTGCCCCTCTCTCTCTTTCTTCTTCTTCTGGGATCCCAATTATTCTAATGTTGTTTCGTCTTATGGTATCGCTTATCTCTCGAATTCTGCCCTCGTGATCCAGTAGTTGTTTATCTCTCTTTTTCTCAGCTTCTTTATTTTCCATCATTTCATCTTCTATATTACTGATTCTCTCTTCTGCCTCATTTATTCTAGCAGTTAGCGCCCCCATTTTTGATTGCACCTCATTAATAGCCTTTTTGATTTCTACTTGGTTGGATTTTAGTTCTTTTACTTCTCCAGAAAGGGTTTCTCTAATAACTTCCATATTTTTTTCAAGCCCAGCTAGTATCTTTAAAGTGATGATTCTGAACTCTAGATCTGACATTGTACTAATGTCCGTATTGAGTAGGTCCCTGGCAGTCGGTACTACCTCTTGTTCTTTTTGTTGAGGTGATTTTTTCCGTCTTGTCATTTTGTGCAGAGGAGAATAGATTAATGAGAGAACAAAATGCTAGCAGAGTAACAACGTCCCCAGAAAATATACTCTAAACAAATCAGAAAAAACCTGAAGCAGTGGGAAAAGAAAGGGAAAGAGAGAAAAAAGAAAAAGAAAAAAAAGAAAAAGATAAAAACAAAAACAAACAAAACAAAACAACAACAAAAAAACCAGAATGTGATCAAATATGATCAGTGCCACACACTAGATTTGGGGTGTATTTTGGTCTTTTAGAAGAAAGTGCCTCCCAAAATTTTAAAGAAAGAAAAACTTATATATGTACAAAAATAAGGGTTGATATGATGAAGGGATGGAATATGACTGTAAAGATGGAAATTATAAAAAATTTTATAAAAGGAATTGATAAGAAGTTGTTTGAAAAAAGAAAGAAGAGGATTTAAAAAAAGAAAAAAAAAAGGGAGAGGATGTGATCAGGCAGGGGAACAGAAAACACCATATACTAGAGATTTAGGGTATATTTTGATCTGTTAGAAGAAACTATCTCAAAATCTTAAAGAGAGAACAACTTATATATATAAGCCAAAAATATGGGTAACTACTATGAAGGGATAGAATATGACTCTAAAAATGAAAAATAAAAATGTTTTTTTTTAAAAAAAAAGGGATTGATAAGATGTTGGTTGAAAAAGGGAAAAAGAAAAATTCAAAAAGAATAAAAAAAGAAAAAAAGACAGTTAAAAAAAAATTAACTTTGAAAGACTACAGAATCATGGTAAAAAAGCCATGAATTCTATGTGCAGTAGTCCCCTAGAGCTGGAGTTCTGCCGTTCTCATTGATGGGTAAACTTGGTCTTGGCTGGCTGTTCTCGCTGATCTTCTGGGGAGGGGCCTGTTGCCGTGGTTTCCAAATATCTTTGCCGGAGGCAGAATTGCCCCGCCCTTGCCCCCTCCCAGCTAAGTAATCTGCTGGGGTTTGCTCTCTGGGGCTTTTGTTCCCTGCGAGCTTTCCGTACAGCTTTGGAGGCGGAGAGTGAAAATGGCGGCCTCCCAATCTCCGCCCCGGAGGAGCCGAGAACTCGGGGTCCCGCTTCTCAGTGAGCCCCCAGAGAAAAGCCGTCAGTCACTCCCGTCTCCCCAGTCTCCAGCCGCACTCCGTGCTCACCCGGCCTGTGACCGCGCGTTTCTATCTCTGGCACCCGACCCCGGGTGGAGTCTCCAAACCCAGCAGATCCCTGCGGTGCACTCCCGCGCGGCTCCTCCCGGGGGAGGAAGGTGAGTCTCCCCGGATCTGCCACTTGTTGGGTCCCTGCTGGAGGAGCAGTGGCCTGACTGTGCCGCGGATCACAGTTTATGGCAACCCCGAGCTGAGAGCCCGCGCCTGGGCTCCGCCTCTGCAGCCGGCTTCCCTGCTCCGATACCTGGGAGCTCTGCCACACTCAGGCACCCCCAGTCTTTCTGTGACCCGTGGGTCCTGAGACCACACCGTCCCGGAGGGTTCCACCCCCCGCTTAGCCACCAGAGTGACGTCCCTCAGCGGAGCAGACTTTTAAAAGTTCCGATTTTGTGCTCCGCGGCTCTATCACTTGCCAGAAGCGGCCGCCGGAGGCCCCTCCCCGCCGTCTATCCTCCCGAATATCGCCTCGGATTCACTTCTCCGCACGTCCTACCTTCCAGAAAGTGGTCGCTTTTCTGATGAGAGAGTTGTTGCTCTTCTTTTCTTCGATCTCCTGTTGAGTTTGTAGGTGTTCAGAATGGTTTGATCCCTATCCAGCTGAATTCCTGAGAGGAGACGAAATCCAGGTCTCCTACTCCTCCGCCATCTTGCTCCGCCCCCCCTCTCCTTCTAAATTTTTAAATTTGGAGTTATTATAAGGAAAGTTGAAGGTAGCAGTTATATTGCTCAATTTATTTAAATCTCTCTCTTTTTTTGGCTTTTGTCTATTTACTTTTATGTTATTCTGTCACTTTCTTCTAATGTGTTCTTCATTCCTCATTTTGAAATCTTTCTTTTTTTATTATTTTTTATTGTTTTTTTAATAATTCCAGTACAGTTAACATACAGTGGTTTCAGATGTACAATATAGTGATTCTGCACTTCCATACATTACCCGGTGCTCATTACAGCAAGTACCTTCCTTCATCCCACCTCCCCGCTTGTAACCATCAGTTTATTCTCTATAGTTAAGTGTCTGTCTCTCTCTCTTTTTTTTTTCCTTTGCTCTTTTGTTTTATTTCTTAAATTCCACCTATGGATGAAATCATATGGTATTTGTCTTTCTCTGACTGCTTATTTTGCTTAGCATTATACTCTCTAGCTCTATCCATGTTGTTGCAAATGGCAAGACTTTCTTCTTTTTTATGGCTGAATAATATTCCATTGTACCACCTCTTCTTTATCCATTCATCAGTCGATGGACACTTGGGTTGCTTCCATATCTTGGCTATTGTAAATAATGCTGTTATAAACACAGGGGTGCATGTTTCCCTTTGAATTAGTGTTTTGGTATTGTGGGGGTAAATACCCAGTAGGGTGATTACCGGATCATAGGGTAGTTCCATTTTTACCTATTTGAGGAACCTCCAAGAGGCTGCACCAGTTTGCATTCCCAGCAACAGTGCACGAGGGTTCCTGTTTCTCTACATCCCTGTAGAGAAACAAACCTGTTGTTTCCTGTGTTGTTGATTTTAGCCACTCTGACAGGTGTGAGATATCGCCTTATAGTTTTGATTTGCATTTACCTGATGATGAGTGATGTTGAACATCTTTGCATGTGTCTGTTGGCCCACCTGGATGTCTCCTTTTTATTAAGGTTATATTTTGCTGGGTCTTTAATGGCCAAAAAATAATCTCTATATATCTGAATCTCTTCCTTTATATATGAATCTCTTTATATATGAATCTCTTCCTTTCCAGTCATGTGAACATTTTCATTTAAAAATTCTCTTCTACTTTACTGGAATGTTACTCATTGCAAATTTTACAAGCAATTTCTTTTTCCCCCCAACATTTTATCATATTTTCAGAGACAACAAAGTTGAAAGATTTTTCAGTGGACATGTATATACCCACCACTTAGTTTCTACCTTTAGCATTTTACTACAGTTGCTTTATCATCTATCTATGTCTCCATTTATTCATCAACATATACATCCACTAATTCGTCTTGTTTTTGATGCATTATAAAGTAAACTACAGATATCAAAACACTTCTGCTCAATACTTTATACCATGAAATTTCCTTTGACTTTTAAGAACATATTTTCTCTACAAATCAATAGTTTTAATACCTTTGAAAGTGAAATAGCTAAAGCTAAATCTGTTAAAATAACATTACATTAATAGTAAGCAACAGTTGAAGTTCATTGTAACTGTGAATAGCACAATTTAAAGTTAAATTTATTTTACCCAAAGACCACAATGAGCTTTTTATTTGATGATATTCTATTGCTTTTCTTAACTCTTCTAGTGCATGTCATATCTTTTCTAAATTAACCCAATTTTTAAAGCATTTCATCTGCTATCTCGTCATGTATTCAAAAGTGACCACAAGACCATATTTTCTGTGCTTCTTAGAGATGTTCTTTTTGGGCAAATGCAAAGAAATATCACAGATAATCACTGAAAGGTTCTGAAAAATGTCATCGACACCCACATGTCTCTTTGGTAACAAATTCAAACTAAAAAACATTGACATTGTCGATGACACAAGAATACTTCTGGATTTCTGGCCAAAATTCTGGCAGCACCTTTTCCTTTGCTAACTTGTGACTATGCTTTCATAGGCTCCTCTAGAAAGACTTTCAAATCAGTTCTTCATGCTAACATTTATTTTTTCAGTTCTTGATTTAAGTCACACCTGTGCTTATAACAGGTATAAAACCAGGAGCTGCTCACAAATCCCAGTTTCCTTGTTTTTGTTCTGCTTGTAGCTCAACATACATAATAAATATTAGTTGTTCAACTTGACTTTTTTCTCTGCTATAATTTAGTTGAAATAAATAATACTTAAATTGTTAAATGTTATGCATGGTTTTTCTTTCACTTTATCACTCCTTAAAATGCTAATCTCATTTTGAGTTCTCCATCCTGGAGATTAGCATTTGCTTTATTTATTTTATCTGACTTTTGTGCTTATCCTTCTAGATTCAAATTATGAAATTATTTCTAGTAAATCTATAAATGTCCCATTATATTCTTTTTGTGCTGTTGACGCCTTAAAGAGCAATGTCATGCTTAGTGAAATACTGGACTCATTACTTCATAAGAATAGCACACTGATGTTCTCTATTAGTGTTTACTTGTCACTGTTGAATACTATCTATTGTTTGCCCTTAAATCAGCTTTATTTAAAAATTATACACGAAGCATGTGTCACTTCTTGTGTTATACAAATGACATTTTATGCTATTTTCATCAAGAAACCAAGTTTCCCCAGTTACAAATGTGATCATTAACCTGAAGACTGGTTGTAAAACATTTTGGCTGTAGTAACAAAATGCTTTCTTTGAACCTAGCGCTTAAAAGGTACATTTTTTTCCTCCATTTAAAAGATTTTGGTATAAAATGAAATCTCAAAATTTCTGCCACTTCAGGGCACCTGGGTGGCTCAGTTGGTTAAGCGACTGCCTTCGGCTCAGGTCATGATCCTGGAGTCCCTGGATCGAGTCCCGCATCGGGCTCCCTGCTCGGCAGGGAGTCTGCTTCTCCCTCTGACCCTCCCCCCTCTCATGTGCTCTCTCTCTCATTCTCTCTCTCTCAAATAAATAAATAAAAAAAAATCTTTAAAAAAAATAAAAAAAAAATTTCTGCCACTTCAACCAATGGAAGACTATAAATTTTAATGCATTGTAGTTTGCTGGAAACATCCTCACACCATCACATGGATATGATGGCCATTTTCCAGAATCATTATACAATAGACATCACTCAGGTTTCATTTTTCTATTTGAATTTGCCAATTTTATCCCTAATGGACAGGTCAGAGTTGTAATTAGTGCATTCAGGTTGACTTGTTTCTGTCATTTTCAAAATCAGTAATTCAACCTTCATTTAGTAAAAATTATGAAATTTTAGGGATTTCATATGACTTTATCAACTTTTGAATTTGATGAAAATAATTTACTGTTCATATTTTTATTTTAATAAAGAATTAAATATTTATAAATAAAATGACTAATGTTTTGTTTACATTTTATGTTGCCTTTAACAGAAATCTGCTAATTTTAATTTTTTCCAGTTTTTAAACATTTAAGAAGACCACATTTTGGAAAATGTCCTTTATTCCTTTCTTACTTTTTCTTCTTGAGGCTCTACTTTCGCATTTTTTTCCATTTTGACTTCTATTTGTACTCCTTTTCTTTTACCTAACATAAAGTGCTAAAATATAATTGCTTTAAGTATGGGTGTATTTTCCTCAATCTATGTGTATACATAAATTAAGGTAAATGAAAAACAAAACATTTAAAATTATTGCATGTTTTCTGAAAATTTATTTTTTCTAAAATATTCAAAATTATCCATTAAAATCCAAAAGCAAAATACACATTGAATTCACTATACTTAATAAATATTAACATTCTCAATAAAAATATATTGTTTTTATTTTATGAAATTTAAATAAATGTTCTGAAACAGTTTTATGAATCTAGCATTTAACATTATCTACATGCTCGTCTTATGTTTAGATCAACATATTTATAAATTTAAGAGTAATATCAATATTTTTTTTATTACAGAATGTTCCTTGGTTTTTATGTCCAACCTCTGGAACTACAAATTAGAAACCAAGAGAGTCAAACTAAAATAAATGACGCTCCACACTACTGGGTAATGCTACCTTGTTATGTGAGCATCTATTGCCCTGTGCTCCCTGAGAGGAAGAATTTGACAAGCTAATTCATTTTTATTTTCTCTTACCTACGTTCTTCCACTGCTGAAATCCTTCCCAGCACTCCAAAAGCAATGTCCTTCTCCAAGGTCAGCAGTAGCACAACCCACAAGCCTTCATGACATTTTGAAATAGTTGCCTTTTTTGTCAAGGGTGTAGTGCAAGAGATGCAGACAAGTATTTTCCTGAGGCCTGAACAGAGTTAGTCATGAGTGAAAGCTTGGGTTACCAATTTCACTTTTGTGCATTTGTGACACACAAAGGTCTCAAGGGTGTGGGGATCTAGGAGAGAGAATCTCCTGCAAGGGTCAAAGGTTGTACTGGTCATGAAAATACTACTTAATGATACAGTCTTGAAATAGAGTACCAACCAACAGGACCAAAGTGAGAAATATATAGCTCAACACTTGCAGTTGGAGTTTTTCATATATTTCAACCTAATATATCAAACTTGATCCCAATCAGTAAAATGCACATTATTTTTGAGCACACATGGAACATTTACCAAAATAATTCATAACATACGCCACAATATTTTACATTATCCAGTGGATATTCAGAAAATATCCAATTTTTCTGAAAATAATGTAATAATGAAAACAGAAATCAGCAATGACAAGGTGGCTAACATAATCCTGTATGACTAAAAACTAAATTTGAAAAGTTACTAGATAATCCAGGTTAAAAGGGAAACTATAAGAGTTATAAAATATTCAAAATCTGTGGGATCAACTTAGAAATAAATAATTATGAATACATATATCTAAAACAAAGAAAAATTCAAAATAAATGAGCTGAAGATTCAAGATACTATAAAAAAATAACAGGGCACCCAAAGAAATCTTAATGAAGAAAATATAAAACCAGAAATTTATAAAACCAGAAATTTATAAAACCAAGAACAACAACAACAAAAAATAGGGTAAAATAACAAAAGCCAATTCCTTGAAAAGCTAGTAATTTAGATCTCTGGAAAAAAATGATCATGAGGAAAAGAAAAAGCACACAAATAAGCCAAATTAAAAATGGTTATGGAAAACTAGCCTTAGATATAACAAACATTTTTTAAATTATGGAAAAATATTATAAACAAACATACTCCAATATATCTGAAAACCTAGATAAAATGAATTTCTAGAAAAATGAAAGAGGGGAAATAGAAATCCCAAATAGCCTAATAGCCATTAAATTAACTAAAATGGTAAACAAAAGCCTGTTTAAACTTAACTAGATAAATAAAATTCAACAAGTGCCTTATGTCGGCATTACAAATAAAGTCTATCGAACATTCAAGGAGTTGACAGGCCCCATGCAAACCTAAAAGATGTGGCTCCTGAAGATAGGAAATTAATTTTACAAAGTCAGTATCTTGATATCACAATCCAACAAGGACCACAAAATAAAAGAAAATTATAGGCTAACTTCATTTATGAACCCAGATGCAATAATCACAAATGAAATGTTATAATGTAACATTTCAAATTGCACATAATCACTGAGTTCCAGGCAGATTGGAATGAGAAAAAGCATACACCTAGGCGTATCTTACTCCGAGGAAAAATAGAAAATATGATGACTTCCAGACAGAAAGAATTATTTACTTACAAAGCAAAAAGAATCAGAATTGCAACAGAGATTTTCTTTTATAGCATCAGGATGCTAGAAAATGGTGGAATAATATCTATAGACTAGAAAGAATTAAGCATTTCAATTGAAGAATTCTGTATTCCGAACATCTCATTCATTTGTCAGGTTGAAAGAAAAACATTTGCAAATATTCAAAGATTCAGAGACTATACCACCTGTGTATACCTATTAGGAAAACAATTTTTAAAGAGCTCTAAACAAAGAACACGTGAATCAAAAAGTGAAAGGAAAGGTGAAAAGGAGATGAAGAAAAGTAACAAGCAATAAAACTTGAAATAAGTGACTAGATAGATAGATAATCTAACAATCAAAGATAACCTTCCTAAGGATATGCCATATAAATTCAACATAAGAATACTTAAAACAGAGGAAAACTGCAAGTGAGTTTTGATACACTGAATGGAATATATATCTCAGCAAAACCTAGATGTTGGGGAGGATAAGGAAGGAAGAAAAGAAGTGAAAAAAGACCAAATATCTCATCCGGGGATGAGTGAGGAGCTGAGAGAGAAGAGTGGGGCCCTGAAAGTATTGTAAAGCTCACGAACACCAGGGAGGACAAAATAACTATTAACAGAAGGAAAAGGGGGCAGTAAATGAAACCTGATCATATAAACAAAAATGAGAAAAAGAGAAAGTAATCAGGTAGGAGAAATAATATTCATAAGTTAATAAGGAATAAAAATTGTTATGATAACCATAAAGAAGGCTAAGTTTTCCTATTGCAAACCAGACATTTCCAGATTGTACTAAAACAACAAAGCCCAGCTAAATGCTGAATATTCGAAAACCATTTAAAGTAACAAGAGGGATTTAAAATAAAGGGATTAGCAAGGAGGTATGCAAATGCAAAGAAAAGGAGAACCGTGGTGAGACTATTCTTTATAGGCTCTTGAACAACTTTATAAGAGCTGTTTTAAAGTCCTTGTTTGCTAATTTCACGTTAGTTTATCCTGGAGTCAGTATTTATTGACTTTTTTCTTGGCTAGGGTCACATGTGTTGTTTGTTCTTTGTATGTCTAGTAAATGCTTATTGTATAGTGAATATTGTGAATGATACATGTAGAGACTCTGGATTTAGTTATGTTCCTCTGAGAAGTGTCAAGTTTTGTTCTAGCAGGTCTCCAAATGGCCTCTCCTGTGGTGTCCAGCAGGCAAAACTCTCTCAGTTCTTTTAGCTCCCAGCTGCTTTTTTTGCCAGGCCTCTTTTTTTTTTTTTTTTTTAAGATTTTATTTATTTATTTGACCGAGAGAGAGGGAGAGAGAGAGCACAAGCAGGGGGAGCAGCAGGCAGAAGGAGAAGCTGGCTCCCCGCTGAGCAAGGAGCCAGATGTGGGACTCGATCCCAGGACCCCGAGATCATGACCTGAGCCGAAGGCAGACGCTTAACTGACTGAGCCACCCAGGCGTCCCTGCCAGGCCTGTTGAAGTCTCCCATGCACACTCCTGGTTCCATAGTTAGAAAAGTTTATTATTCAAAAAGAGTTTATATGCAGAGTTATGGGCTCACTCTATCTGCAGTTTCTTTCCTTCTGGTATTCTCCTAATCTTCTAATTATCTTGTCAGATGACTTCTGACTTCTTAAACTTGAATAAGACTGTCTATCCTTGCAGTTAAAATTGGAGAGTGCCATCAGGCATTTAAATTTCACTGTGGTATGCAGAGTTCTGAAATGGTTCCCAAGATTCCCACTACTAGTGCACATGTCTTGGAAAATCTCCACCCCTGGGTATGGGGTACAGTTGTGAATAGGATTGGGATTTCACTCGTGTGATTAGGTTAATTATGTGGGAAAGATGAAGGGATTTTTCAGACATAATTAAGGTTTCCAATCAGTTGACATGGAATTCACCAAAGGGAAGATCATCCTAGGTGGGTCTGACCTAATCGGGTGAGCCCTTACAAGAAGTCAGAGAGACAAGAGCAGCAGACACTGGCCTTGAAAAAGCAACCTCTGTGTAGTGGGGAGGACCATGTGGCAGGTCACAGTGGGTGGCCTCTAGGACCTGAGAACTTCAGTCCCACAGCAACAAGCAACTGACTTCTGCCAACAATCTGTGAGCTGCAGGAAGACCCCAGGCCTTAGACAAGATTGCAGCCCTGACTGTCACCTTGACTACAGTCTGGTAAGACCCTGAGCAGAAGATCCAGCTGCAATGTCTGCAGATGTCTCACCTACAGAAAGTATGAGAAAATACATTTGTATTGTTTTAAGCTGCTAAAGTTGTGATGCTTTTATTGTGCAGCAATAGAAAACTCATGCAGTTACCCAGTTCAGTTCTCATCTGTCAAGGTCCACTCTCCTTCAGTTTCTGCTTGCTTTTGGTAACTCTCCAGTGGATTCTAGTTGTGACACTTTTGTGTGTGGGGGCATTTTGTGCAGATTTTTATAAATGCAATCTGGAGGCATGTTCATCTAGCCAAACTTCTATTCGTTACTAGAAGACAAAACTCTCTAACTTTCAATGAGTTCATATTTGCCTGGGCTCTAGCATGAGTCTCTTCAAAGAAAAAAAAAAGTCCTTACTGAAAATAAGGTAAAATTAACTATTTGTTTTTAGACTCATTGACCTCACTTGTATAAGAGAATTAGTGCTCCAAGAGACACCCCTCAGAAAGGAACAGAGAGTCAGTCCCAGAGAACTGGCCCCACATCCCAATTCGGCCTGAATGCTGCCCCTGGAAATTTGATTTTGCTCCAATAGAATAAACAATTAACTTTGGTGAGAGTTGCAATCCACTCAGTTTAGACTTCCCTCCTCACCACTTTTCTCCTACTTCCCATAAACCCTCCCCTGAGAACCATTTAGCAAGGACGTCAATCAGAGTGTTCTAGAAATGGTAGTGGCTTGGTTTGTGAAGCACTGAGGAAACTTGGTTTCCCGACAACCTGTTAGGAATAAATAAGTCAAATGTAATTTTTATTTGTGATATCTTATTGTTTTGCAGGCGAGAAATCATCATTTGCCCATGTTTAAACTGGGCAAATCGCACACAGATCGGCCCTAAGGGGTTTTACAGGCATACATACGCACCAGATGGTAACACACTGGAGCAAATGTGCAGCAGGAAGAGAGTCCATATGAAGCAGGCAGAAGATTCCTGAAGACTTGTCAGTGTTTGGTTCCATGTTATTATCTGTGTGCAGTAGTACCGCTCCCTGGAATCTGCTAGGGAGCTTCTCCCTCAACTTCTTCCCATTGTGCACCATTTAATGAGTTTTCAAAGAGAAAATGACTTTCATTTCGGCATGTGGAGCATTTGTTTATAGCTGGGTTTGCAAAAAAGAATCTGGAATTATTTTTTGGTAATTTGCACATTACTAAATAACAGATGGTCTGCAAAAGTGGTTGGATTTCAAATGCCTGATGTGGAAGGAGTCTCATGTTTTATAAAAAGTTCGAGGGACACCAAACTGCCAAGGCCAGGCAAATACCTTGAAGATCACAACAAAGATCTGTTTGCAAACCGGGAGACCCCCTCTCCGGGAGTGGGGGCTCTCGGCCTTGTGCCCTGTTGGTGGGATGGCTTGCACTAGTCTCCCACTGCCAGGTAAGAACAGTGACGCCGGCGAGGCCCTCAAGCTGGAACTCATCACTGTTGTTTCTCCAAAACAACAGAGTAACAATCATCATAACAGCTACATTTTAATGTGCTGCACCTAATGTCCTAACACAAGAAAGAGATGGCAAGATGGGGGAGAGAAGGCAGGGGTGGAAGAAGAGGGAGCGGAGGAGAACAATACAAAACAAAGCAAAATGGGACAGGCAGACCCTGTTTTGTTTTCCCTGAATAGCTGCCTGAACTCTCTTGGTGGATGTGTTATTTCCAACAACTTTTATGTGCAGATGTTGTTTGAAGTGCTGCATGCCTTGGATTCTCGGGGACAGCAGTGCTCACTCAGGAAGCCCTGATGCTGGGCAGGGTCATCTGCCTTCTCCCTTAGGAGGAAGCACGAGGGCATGGTGATTCCAGGCCACAGGCCATTTGCACTTATGGCCCTAGAGCACGGGGCTCTGAGAGGGGGTTACTGTGAAGGTTAGAGACCAACTGGAGGAGGTGCCTCAACCCTAATGGAGTACTCGGAAGATAGAGGAGGGGTGCTGCCTAGGACACTGCCAAAAGCCCATTTCTCCAGTGAAGAACGCGTTGTCTCCCTCAGCAGCTTCGGGGAGTATGCAGTGCTGTCTTCTTCCTCCTTCTGCCTCCTCCATGGGCTCTTGGACTGATGTGAGGGGCAGCGGAAGATGCGGAGGGTCATCGAAAGGGACTGGGGAAGGGCTGGGCTCATTTTCTGTCCTCAGAGGGAGGCTGACAGAGCAGGGCGAGTTGACTTCTTGAACTAGGAACTCTTTAAGGGCTTAGCAGTTAACTTGAGGCTGGATTTTTCTCTTTTCAGAAGAAAGACAGGGGCAATCCTGACTTAAGAGCCTAAAATTATTGACAGCTGACAAGAGGCCCACTGAGGCTCCTTTTTAGTCTAAGTCATTTCAGATATCAAAGGGAAAAGAACTTGAGGTGGTTACAAATGTCCTTCCAGGGCTGTTCAGGAGATCTACTTTCTAGGAGGAATTCGTATGAAAATGAGTCCTGTTGAAACTACATGGAATTTGAGGCCCAGTCGGACCTTTGTTCCTCCTGTGCCCCCAGAAGATTCTAGTTCTGTGGTAACAACTCACTGGCTTATATTGGTTGAGTATTAGTGTCTAAAAGGCTTTCCTATCACTGTTTTATTGTACTTACATCTTTTAAAATTTTTTCCAGAACACATTTATAAAATTATTACCAAATGGAAAAGAGTTGAAAAGCACCAGAATATCAATAGGGGAATGCTGGAAGTTTCTTCCAGAGCTACTTCCAAAAAGAAGAACAGAAAGAGAAAAGCAAAAATGGATAGGAAACAGGGAGGGAGGGAAGGAAGGAGGGAGAGAAGGAAGGAAGGAAGAAGGGAGAGAGAGAGAGAGAGAAGGAAAGAAATTCCTTGAGATGTATTCTCAGAGTTTGTTTATTAAATAGAAAGGATAAGTTGCTCTAGTCTGCGTCAGCTGTGAGATGAAGAGAGATAGCTAATTTTACTCCCATTTTACAGATGAGGCAAAAGAAACAGAGCTCGACTTACCGAGCTCCTTAGTGACACAGCTTGGCTGCCGCCCAGACCTACAGACCTGGAGCTGCTTCTACTCTTTGGGGAAGTGCCCCCAGGCAAAATGATCTGAGAAGGTCAGAAAAAGCAGGTTATCTCAGAAGGGGGTTCACCAGGGAAAGGACGTTCTTGGGACCGGGCCCTGAGAGGCTCCATGTCTGGAAATGTGAAGAAAGCCATTCACTACCGAGCATTGGTGTTGGGGCTATGGTTCCAGACTCATTGAAAATGCAGTGACAAGCTGAGGAGACTTCTAGTTGGGGGCTGTTTTTGTCATGGCCAATACTGTGGTTTTAATCTAGTGGGTGTCCAAGACAGGAAGAGCAGGAGAGAGATCTCTGCCTCAACACCATGCCGCTCACTGACCGTTCATGTTTTCAGCTTCTTTGCCCTTCTTTGCCTTTCCCTGATGCCATGCTGAGCGGCTCTGGACTGGGTTGGGCTGTGTTAGTAGGTCTCATCTCGCACTATCCACCCCCCGACGCCCTCTAGGACGACCAGAGCACCCCCCACGCTGTCTCTCGCTCCCTGCTGGCTGCACTCCATACCTACCCCCCAGCGGGGCTGGCTTCCAACAGCTCCTCCTCAGGCCATGCCACTGGGGGTGGGGGCAGGCAGTCCTCTTTCCGCACCCCCACCCCACTCCAGGGTGGGGCTCGTGCAGATTCACCCACAGTAAGGATTACCTCAGGCCAAACCCTGTTTCCATCCACATGCACAGGAAGGAGGTTAAAGTGAGATTGGTTTATTTTGTCCCTCATTATCAACTCTGGTAAACAAAAAACGGCTTGACTTGGCATTGAAGGAATTTAAACTATTAGCTCAAATGGAGGTTTGGGGATTATCTGTGGATTTCCTTTATTTGTTCTCTTTCCTCTCTTGCCATGGCTAATCCAAATTTGATAGGAAGTGAGGCATCAGCTATTCCAGAAACCTCACAGGATCCTTTGTGATGTGGGCTCCCCGCCTGCTCACGGGTTTAATTTTGTCACTCCTTGCCTTCACATCTCAAGCCCGTGCCCCTGCGTCTCAGTGCATTGTGCCCTAGCGTTTCCTGAAACGAGCACCCACAGCCTCGGGGTTCAGGGTTCGCCTCCTGGGCCTCCCAGAGCATGATGTGGGAGGAGCCCTGCTTCCAGGTCTGTGCCCTTCTGTGTCTGGGCGAGCTCCTGGGATAAAGCCTGTTCTTTCTACAGAGCTCTGTTCCTCATTTCTGTTGGCCCTTTAGGAAGAAAAAGTGATCCCAGTGTTCATATCCCCTTGCTGGGACAGAGGCCTGTCATCGTGGGGAGTGGGACTTGTCCTCTAGCAACCCTGGGGCGCCTCGTCAGGAGCTGCACCACGCCCTGCCCCAGACAGCCACAAAATCTTTACAACTCCAGTTGAAAAACCACAAGCTTAGCAAAATGTTTGCTAAGATAAGGAGGCAAAAGATAAAGCCCACTGACATATTTTTCTTAAACTGTTAAAATCCTGCAGGTTGGGGTGCCTGGGTGGCTCAGTCGTTGAGCGTCTGCCTTCGGCTCGGGTCATGGTCCCGGGGTCCTGGGATTGAGTCCTGCATCAGGTTCCCTGCTCAGTGGGGGAGTCTGCTTCTGCCTCTCCCTCTGCAGCTTCCCCTGCTTGTGCTCTCTCTCTCTCTGTCAAATAAATAAATAACCTTTTAAAAAAAAATGTCACCGTAACACGTAACTTATTCCAGCTTATGGAACTTGTCTCCACCGTGCTGAGATAGTTCTTTACCTACCGGCCGTGCATGGTAAGTTCAACACCTTCGCTAATCTACATTCATTCTGCAGAGACCATTTTGAGTCCTTTAATGAAAGAGCATGTATTGATTCAATGCTGACCTCATGCGGTTCGCCATCCTGGCACGTAAATAAACATTTTGAGGATTTTGCTCGGGCTGTACTTTGCACAGATTGCCAATGGCAGTTAGACAGGAGCTCCTTCACATGCCACAGCTGGGTCCCAACCTCTTGATACAAGACTCCAAGGAAGGACCCAGCACATTTTCTGTAACTTGCAGAAACAAATGCAATCACTGCTTATTATTTCCTGCCTCCCCACCCACAAATACCGGGACATCGGGCCATTTAATTCAGCAGTGGGAAAACTATTGCACTGCTCAAGGGGATGGGCGCTGGACCACATAGTAAAGAGGAAAGCCAGTTCACTGCTGTTTCTCTGAGTGGAAAATCGGAATTGGCATGGAGATTCAGCCAACATGAGCAGTCGTTTGGAGCTGAGTCTGGTTCCTAGATACGATCGACCCTAGGTTCATTCACATAATGCTACCCTGATTTTAACCACCCTTCAATTTGGCAGAAAGTAAAAAAGAACTGAATTCTCAATAATGTTAAACTGAAACATAACTTGGCTAGAAAAGGAAGATGGTTATTAGGAATTTTTAGAGACAGAAACATCTAGAGCTCCAATCTTAAGCTTCTTTCAAACATGGGCCTTATGAATCAGCCACTAGCCACCACAGACTCACACAATCTCCGAGTGAACGAGAACATAAAGGTAATTTCTTCTCATGTGAAACTGCTGTCACAAAGTTTGTGTTGCCTTCTGGATGGCAAATTCCAATAGACACTTTTGGGTCCTTACTTTTTAACACCATTTCCAAGACTTGGACATCCTTAATTTGACATTCTGACTTCCCTTGACTCCCTCCCAGCTCTGGTCTTGAGTCCTGTCCCTCCCTGCTCGCAGCTCCCCAGCGCCCTTCACGGGCTCCCCTTCCTGTGTCCACATCACGAATGTTAGAATTCATTATGGCCTCATC
The DNA here is from genome assembly GCF_002201575.2 of Neomonachus schauinslandi. Taxonomy (NCBI): domain Eukaryota; kingdom Metazoa; phylum Chordata; class Mammalia; order Carnivora; family Phocidae; genus Neomonachus; species Neomonachus schauinslandi. Next base: position 60,000,565 of record NC_058416.1, read on the forward strand.
TGCAGCCTTCTTTCCTCACACCCTCCGATCTCCCCAGTGATTTCATTCAACTCCAAGGCTTCCGCCACCACCTGAAACCTGGTTACTCTCTCTGGCCTTGACATGCTTTACCCAGTGCTTACTGGACGCCGGTTCCTGGATGTCTCCAGAACACTTCAAACCAAACACGTCAGAAACTGAACACCCCTTCTTCCCCCACAAATGACTTCCCATTCATTTTCCCTCTTACAGATACCATCACTGAGTTCCCCCATTGACATCAGCCCGACCTGGGAGTTTTTCTCTCTCCTTTGCCCTCATCATCCAACTGATCCGCAAGCGCCATCAACTCTTTTTCCCTAAGTGGCCATAAAATCGACTTCCCCTGCTCCAGCTCCACTGTCTTGGTTTAAATGGTCGTCTTTCTTCTGCTGGGTGATTCAAGTCGTTTTCTAACTGATCTCCCTGACTTGATCGTTCCTCTCAAACCGTCACCACTCCACTGCCCAACTAACCTTTCTAAGACTCAAGTAAATCCACATTAACCCAGCACATTAAACCTTCCAATAACTCTCCATGAATTTTAAGGTCATTTCTGAGGGTAAGATCTTTCCTTATCTGGCCCCATCCCACCTGCCCAATCCTGACACCTTGACCAGCATGTTGAGAGCTGTTTCATGGCACTGTCATGCTTCCTTTTCGTATGGCTAGCACTACGCTACAGACGGTGGGTAGCAGTAAACTGCCTGGGTAAACAGTGTGGCTGCCACAACCTGAAAAGAGATCCAATAGAAAAGATAAAAATGCATTTCATTATTACTTTATTTATTGAGATGAAATCATACTTGTTTATGACTAATCAAACATTCTTGAAAGACAAAGAGGAAAAACACAAGACTTCTTTCATTGCATATGCTGATTGCATATTATACTTTAAAACTGTCTCTGCTTTTTGCTTTCAGTAGGTTAGGAAGAGTCAGTAATGCTGTAGAATCTGCTTGTAAAAGGTGGTGGTGCAGATTTTAAAAAGTTGCACGTATCAGCACTGAAAGCATTTGGGTAATGAAGTGATGGGAGCGGCAGAGTGCCTGCAGGGGACACTGGGCCCCTCGCAGGGATGCTGCTGGGCTGGTGGACTGCCCTACGCCAGAACTGGAGGGCCAGCCCAGTGAGCTTTGTGATTGTACCGCAATCAGATGCCGTCTGATAAATGCCTCCCCGACTGGTGAGCACTGTTGTAATCGGAGCTGCTAACCCTTGGTGGGTAGAATGTAATTTTTGCTTATCTACATGTGGGCCTTTAGAGTTTTTAAAATGCTTGCACAAATATGATTACAAGCACTCGTGCTAGAGAGAAGGGAACCACATCTCAGAAATTGAAATGCCTTGTCTAAATTCATAAGGCCGACAAACGGGGAAATGGAGACCGGGCTTTCAGAATCCGACTTGTAACACATGCCGGTGTCTAATTGCACTGTGTCACATGGGAGAGAAGAATCTAGAAAATTAACAATTCCGTGTAGGCTTTATGCCTTATTAATGGGAAGTCACGAGCCGAGGGGAGGACAATCCTCGAGGCTGCTGCTCCAGGCCCTGGTGGCGCAGGGACGGGCAGGGCAGGAGTGGCCTGGAAGAGACGAGCACTCTCTCCAGGTGGAGAACACTTTGGACAAGCTGGGTGGGAGACGCCTGTGTTCTGATGGGAAGGCCGCAGGGGGCATGTCGTCCAGGGTCAGGAAGGGCACCTGGCTAGTCTTGTGGGTGAAAGTCCGGCAATGGGGCATGACAGCACGTGCCACAATTGCTTTGGATCTGCTTCTCTGACGCAGTCACATTATCGGGGGATGACGTGAGACCCCAGCACACATCAGACCTTCATAAACAAGGCACAGAGCCCTGCGGGAGGGACTGTCTTCTATAAGGACTTTCCACTCGTGATTGGACACAGTCCATCTTGGTCCTTCTAATCTTGTCCTGACTACTTATCTTCCTGTTTGTTCTGGTGGGATTGCCTCCGGTAGGGTGCGAGTCAGAGGGAGCTGGTGGCGGGCTAGGGCTTCACAGGACAGCCAGGACCAGAGGGGACTGTCTCTTCCCAGGAGAGTGAGGGGTGCAAGTTGGTAGTGAAGGTGCTGGTTCTGCAGCTAGGCATCACGGCATTTGAGTTTTGCCTCCCCTTATGGAATAAATTTGAAAAAGTTGCTTATCCTCTCTGAACCTCAGTTTCCCCCTCTGCTGCATGGAGGTAATAATAGCACTGTGTACCTACCTTATATGTATATGTTATCTTTCATCGTCTGCCATCACCTCACTAAAGTCTGTCTTCAGCACCCACTCACACACACATACATGCACACAGGAATGCACACACGCACGTGCACCACACACGCATGTGCACAAGAACATGCATACCCATGCAGTGCACACTCGGGAGTCAATCTACTTGATCCCAAGTGAACTGCAGATCAAGGGTCAGGAGTTGGGCATACTTGTCTAACACATTCCAAAGTGAGTTGGACATTTGCTTGATGTTTATCTGTTTTTATATAGGGAGGTATTCAGCGGCAGTAATAAAAGCAACAGGACCTAAGAAACATCCACACTCCTCCACAAAGACTTTTTGGCTTCCCGACCATTTGCAGAATTTTATAGGTTTGAATCTAAGCCCTGACGTTCATACCAGGAGTTGGCAAGCTCTGGCCCACTGCCCTGTCTGTACAGCTTATGAGCTAAGAGTATTTTTTACCATGGTTGGGAAAAAAAACAGAATATTGTTTGTGACATGTGAAAATTACATGAAATTCAGTTTCACGTTCATAACTACATGTGTGTTGGTTCACGCTCATTCTTTGGGGTGTTGTCTTCCGGTCGATTTCATGCTACACCAGCAGAGCTGGGTTGTAACAGAAGCTGCCCTAGGCCTGCAAAGCCTAACCTTGTTATCAGCTGCCCACAGGTCTGCCATCCCCCGATGCTTAACATGGTTAAGTTACTTGATCTCTCCGGGTCTCAGTCTTCCCATCTGTAGAGTGGGGAAGACGATTCCCAACTCACAGGACCGTGGAAGGATTGGATGAAACTATAACACAGTCACTAACACACAGTAGCCACGAGATGAATCTGGGTCCCTCCCTCCACCTCCTCCAATGAAGACATGATGTCACATCCCCATATTGGGGGAAGACAAGCCAGTCTCCCCCCGCGGTGAAGGGCAGGCCGACTGCGGTGTTATGATCATGTTTATGTTCTGCTGTCTTCTGGCCGTCCAAAGGTGGAGGCAGGCCCTCATGTTTATAACTGTGAGGCAGGGAAACTTGGCCTTGGTACTTCTCAACCTTCTCTATCTTGGGCCCTTTCTTCTCCCATGTATCAGCTCTCCATGATCACAATAACACCACCCAACAAAAAACCCCAGACCATGAGTGGCACACAACAATATACATTTATTTAGTCCCCGAGCCTCAGGCATTCAAGTGATCTGGGCGGTTCCCTCACATTTCTGGGACTGGGCTGGCTTTTGGCTGCCCGAGGGTAATGCCTGCTGGGCTTGCTAGCGCCCTGCAGCTTTGATCCGTAGGTCTCTGAGCTTCCCACAGGCTAACTTGGGCATGTTCTCAGGACAATGCAAAGGTGCAAAAGCAAGCAAGCCCAATCTCCCAAGTGCCTTCCAAGCCTTTCGTCTGTCCCAGTGGCCAAGACAAGACAGAAGGCCAAGCTCAGAGTCCAGGGGTTACAAATATACTCTAGCTCTCCATGGCACAAGCTGCAGAGTCACATGGGAAGTAGCTGCGCCAAAGGAAGGCTGATGCGCGACCACCACCCCTGAGTGCTCCTTAACCAGGGCATTTCTGCTCTGCTCTTCTCCCCTCTTCTCCACACCCCACCCCCCACCTCCAATCCCTCTTTTCAGAACAGGTGCTAAAGCCCATCCATAAGCAGAAATCAGTTTGAAAGGAGTAACAAAATTTAAAATACTGTCTTTGAGAGTAGGATTTGAATTTTAACTGGGAGCCAAGTGTGGGTTAGGGCATGTCACTCTAATGGTGTAATGTCAGGCAGCTAGGGACAGCGGTGGGCAGGCAAACTATAGAAGAAGAGAACCTGCCTCCCCATTTCCTTGGGGGGTATGCAACCTAGGTGGTCCCCCACTTGGCCAGCTGGCAGCCAGAGTGGAAATGGGAGCTATTTACTCAGGGAACTCTGACCACACGACTGTTAAAATTCCTCGGAAACCCTGACAGAGCTCTGCTTGCTACCATTAAAATGACTTGAGCTTCTTTGCCAGCTGGTGGGCCTGGGAGTGACCCTCTTTTCCCACCTCTTCCCATTTCAGAATTCTGCCAAAAAATACATTTGTTCTCCAATTGCCATAGAATTCACTGAACTTAGAAAACTCTCCAGACATTGAATTCACCCACGTTCTCTTTGTGTGGCTGAACCAGTGTTCAAGCTAAAATTTGTTTATCGGCAATGTCTTTTTCTCTGTATACGTCCTGCATCTATTTGGGTAGTACTGCCGCTTTTTTGCGTATTCATGTCCAGTAGTGGGAATAGCTGTAATTGGGTCTAGGAGTTCCGTGCGCATGACCGGGAAATCATGTGCATATTGTTAAATAATTTTTCTTATTCGCGTGGCTAAGAGGTCCCCTGGAACTATTCTATCCCACTTTGAGCATTCAGTGATTCACTTTTTTTGTTCATTAAAATTAAGCACACTTTTCCTGAACATGGTTGGCCTGTTCTGCACTGTTGATCCAGAGACAGAAAAAGGTGTGGATTTGTTTCCTAGAAATGCAGCCCACTGAGCCCAGCCAACAAAAGAGAAGTTTCTAGACAATCTTTTCCAATGTGGCCAATAGTTCTCCACCTTTCTGGTGTTGAAAGATGCTTACCCAAATGAAACCATAGCCTGTCACCTTGGTTAAGATCATAAGGAAACTGAAAAGGGCATCCATTTACTTTCTTCTCCTCCTGGGGAAGATGGAGGCTTTTTTGATTGTCCCAGGTCCTCCTGTAAATGTCTCTCTGTCTCAGTTTCCATCCATGTATCCATCCAGTTCCCTTCAACGCTTCTTCAAGAAGATTAAAAACTCCACCCCTAGGTCCAAACTCAGCCAGAGTGCAACGACAGTCCAGCATGCTCTTGTGCGAGGTGCTGGGTCCAGATGCACAAGACATGCTCTTCATTGTCACAAGGGCCAGAATCCGTGGGGGAGACCCAGGATCCTTCAGTAGGTTTGGTGCTACATATGTGCATAAAGTCCTCTGTGGGGACATAAATGAGGGAGGGATTGGTACAGATGGAGAATTAAGGACTTAGCAAAGTTCCACAAAGACTTTGGAACCAGCTCTGAGTGTTTCCTTTAGTAAATTCACTCAAACATGCAAGCATTTATATAAACATCAGTGTTTCAGCAATTCTGTGGGATTTCTAAAATGTGCATCTATTTAGTCTAAGATGAAATGCTTGTTATATGATGAAAAAAATTAAACATGCATTCCTCAGTGCTCGGACCTCAACCACAAACTGAACTCCCAAAAAGAGTCATTAAATCACAATGTGTGCTTAAAATAACAAATTTGAAAGAAAAATGTTCCAAGACATTAAACTTCAAAATGATCTCCAACTGTAATCCCTTCTGCCCGTGAGTCTGGATATCATTTAGGCCCCCTTAAAACATCAAGGGAGAGATTGGCAGGGGGTCCTGGGAGGGAACACACACGGGTCGTGCTGAGTGGGAACATAAGCAGTTGGGCGCTTGGTGTTCCCATGGGATACAACATTCTTAACCGTTTGTGTGTGGACATCAGAGTCCAGAATCAGCTTCCAAATTCATAGACAACTTTTTTGGTTCTTTCCTAAAGATTCTGAGAAAGCAGTTCAGTGGGTATAAGTAGGTTCACTCTGGAGGTGAGAAGGATTCCTCCACGGAACCCACAAGGGACAAATCAGTTGTCTTTCCTCCAAGGGCAGAACAATCTTTGCGTCAGGAGTTCTCAATCCTTGAAAGGGACTTGTGAAGGGACTTGTGCGTATCAAGGTCACCTGGAAGCCTTCTGTGACTGTCTCCTCGCCTCCATCCCCCTGAAGGAATGGCCTTTCCAGCTGCTCCATCACCTCACTTCACTTCACCTCCACCCCAAGGTAATGCCAGCTGAGCCTATCCGCACTACCTTTGCAGAAGGAGAAGTGATAGCAACTGAATCATGTAAGATTTCGGAACACACATCTCTACCCAACTACTGATTAATCCGAAGATCAGATACATTTCCATGACCTTCTAGTGATAACATTATGCTCAAAAACAATTACTTTCTGACTTTCTTTAGTGGCTAGGTATTTACAATCTATCAGAAGAAGTTCAAGGTGAAGGGATGCCTTTGTCTCTGGACCAGGCCAAACCCAAGGGCAGGGCAGAGCACCCGGATTGTGCAAGAACTAGAAGCCATATCTTAGAAGAATTGCTTAAAGAACTAAATGTTTACTGGAGACAAAAAACAAAGGGTGGCTGACAAAGCTTCCTTCAAATGTTTGAAGCACTATTGTCTGCAGAAGGAAAAAGCTTTGTTTTGCTTAACTCCAGATGATGGAACGAGAACAGATAGTAAGAGGCTATAAGGATCCAGACTTTGCATCAGTGTAAAAAGAACATTCTAGCAGAATTGTTTAGAAAAGCAATACTCGTTCTCTAAGGAGGAAGGGATCCTGTCTTTGAACTTGTTCACGAAGAGCTAGAGAAGCACCTGTCAAGGATGCTGGAGGACAAACCTCCAATTTGGGACAGCCAGAGCTCCTTGTAAAAGGCAAATTCAATGTTTACAAATCACCCCAAAGAGCTGCAGCTACTTCCCATGCTAATATACAGGGGGAGGGTGGGAGGAGGTTGATTCATCTATTTGTTTGCCGGGTAAGTCCTTTCTGAGTTGGCAAATGGGGATGCTGTAAACATTTTCCTACTCTGTTCCGTGTTTGTACAAATGTGTTTTTACTGAAACTAATTTAAGTATGTGCTTACTAATGAATGCACTTGCCCCAAGCACTGACTAACCAAACAGACCTCTTTCTTCAACCCAAATATCTAAGCCCAGTTGTTTTAAACATTAACCAACTAAAAAAACAGAGTCCAGATTTGTCTTAATTCGTAACTACAGAAATTACTGTTAACCAGTCCAAAGCCATAGCACCTTCCAGGTAAGCAGGAGAGTAGATACGGTCAGAAGAGTAATGGTGTTGCATGAGCATACAGTACAAATGAAGCCCAGCATTTAATGGAGAACTTCCACGTGGCACAGTCCCACAGCATAAACATGGTTGGCTTTACGAAGCACAAAAATGCTCAAAGGTCTAGGTCATTGTTAATCCTTTAGCACACCAGTCACCAGGGAGCCCAATGTGTCATAAGGGCTATTTTTACCAAATAACACACTAGTCTCCAAAAGAAAATAGAGTAAAAGACCATTTGCCCAATAGTGTAAACAGCAGAAGCATCTACACACTAGAACCATTCTATGAGAATTTAAAAAATGAACAGCAGTTTAAAAATTTGCACCACCATAATAATGGAAGAACAACGTGCCATGGTTTGGAACCCATGTGATGGCATAATCCATAGGTTATAAATGACTAGTTGTTGACACCCAGATAAATCTGTCTAAGTGCCGTCATAGAGACTGGTGAGGTGGCTCACAACAGACCAAAAGTGGCTCCGTCAAAGACTGCTTCATGTGTTGAAAATTTCATGCATTTCACCCAGCAACGATCATTTCCTACTGCACTGACAAGACTCCAGATTCACACAGAAACATAGAAATTTGAAATGGGGGAAGTTGTAGCAAAAGCAAGCAGATGATATTGGCAGATCGTTTCTATAAAGAAGTTCGACCGTTTTCCACAAACGTTTTACAACAGATCCCTATGATAAGTAATTTTTGCCAAATCCTTCCTTGCTCATCACAAAGATGTCCTAGTGAATAATATCTCCATGCATCTTATGTTACTGCATGATGCTTTGGGGCCATGTTTCAGGAAATCAGTGAGGGTTGCAAATTATGATTTTCAGAGTGGAAATCTACAAATGAACCTTGTCTGTTCACTTGGTGTGAGAGAAAGTGTATACACCAGTTTAGAAGGAATTCTGGAATGGAAGGCCATCAATGCGGGTTCAAGTTTAGGCTCCCAAATTTACTAGGTGAGGGGAACCTCATCAAATTCCTCACCTATTAAGTGGGAGAGTAACATCTCACCTACCTACATTTGCAGAGTTACCTGAAGCAATGCTGCGTGTAACGCAAAACAGAAGGAGCGCTGAGCACGGAGCCACAATAACCCAGGCCAGAATCCTCCCGCTCGCCACTTATTCACTCCTGCTACTTCCATTAATGAGATTTAGGATTTCAACTTGAAATATGAAGATTATAATCTCTAACTCTTATGTGCATTAGATAAGGTAATTTTTAGGTGCTCCCAGCAGGGTGACTTGGAAATGGAAGGCTCTGAACACCAACAATATATTAGCTAGCATTTATGAAGCCCTTACTATATTCCAGGTACTGTGCTAAGTGCATTCCATGTGTTCTGACAACCTTGTGAGTAGGTAGTAGACATTGAGTAATAGAAGAGCTTTAGAGCTCATTAAATGTTCTTTCCTGTTTTCAGGAAACACACCAGGAATTCTTCTGGTTGAGGATAGCTACTTTAGGAGTTGGTGAATGTATTTTAACAGTTAACCTCTGTTCTTCTTTGGGAAATATCATTGACACTGGGATATTAACCACACACATAAAATCTGTCTTATTACTTGATACTTATTTCTCATGTTTTTTTGCCAAAAATATTATCACCCAGATTATTCCCCTACTTTTTCACTAGACTGCTCAAAATGATTTTTTTTAAATTTTTTTATTGTAATGTTAATCACCATACATTACATCATTAGTTTTAGATGTAGTGTTCCATGATTCATTGTTTGTGCATAACACCCAGTGCTCCATGCAGAACATGCCCTCTTTAATACCCATCACCAGGCTAACCCATCCTCCCACCCCCCTCCCTTCTAGAACCTTCAGTTTGTTTTTCAGAGTCCATCGTCTCTCATGGTTCGTCTCCCCCTCCGATTTCCCCCCTTCATTCTTCCCCTCCTGCTATCTTCTTTTTTTTTTCCTTAACATATATTGCATTGTTTCAGAGGTACAGATCTAAATTCAACAGTCTTGCACAATTCACAGCGCTTATCAGAGCACATACCCTACCCAGTGTCTATCACCCAGTCACCCCATCCCTCCCACCCCACCCCCCACTCCAGCAACCCTCAGTTTGTTTCCTGAGATTAAGAATTCCTCATATCAGTGAGGTCATATGATACATGTCTTTCTCTGTTTGACTTATTTCGCTCAGCATAACACCCTCCAGTTCCATCCACAACAGTGCAAATGGCAAGATCTCATTCCTTTTGATAGCTGCATAATATTCCATTGTATATATACACCACCTCTTCTTTAACCATTCATCTGTCAATGGACATCTTGGCTCTTTCCACAGTTTGGCTATTATGGACATTGCTGCTATAAACATCGGGGTGCACGTACCCCTTCGGATCCCTACATTTGTATCTTTGAGGTAAATACCCAGCAGTGCAATTGCTGGATCATATGGTAGCTCTATTTTCAACTTTTTGAGGAACCTCCATACTGTTTTCCAGAGTGGCTGCACCAGCTTGCATTCCCACCAACAGTGTAGGAGGGTTCCCCTTTCTCCGCATCCCCGCCAACATCTGTCATTTCCTGACTTGTTCATTTTAGCCATTCTGACTGGTGTGAGGTGGTATCTCATTGAGGTTTTGATTTGGATTTCCCTGATGCTGAGCGATGTTGAGCACTTTGTCATGTGTCTGTTGGCCATTTGGATGTCTTCTTTGGAAAAATGTCTGTTCATGTCTTCTGCCCATTTCTTGATTGGATTCTTTGTTCTTTGGGTGTTGAGTTTGATAAGTTCTTTATAGATTTTGGATACTAGCCCTTTATCTGATATGTCATTTGCAAATATCTTCTCCCATTCTGTCGGTTGTCTTTTGGTTTTGTGGACTGTTTCTTTTGCTGTGAAAAAGCTTTTTATCTTGATGAAGTCCCAATAGTTCATTTTTGCCCTTGCTTCCCTTGCCTTTGGCAATGTTTCTAGGAAGAAGTTGCTGCGGCTGAGGTCAAAGAGGTTGCTGCCTGTGTTCTCCTTTAGGATTTTGATGGACTCCTGTCTCATATTGAGGTCTTTCAACCATTTGGAGTCTATTTTTGTGTGTGGTGTAAGGAAATGGTCCAGTTTCATTCTTCTGCATGTGGCTATCCAATTTTCCCAACACCATTTGTTGAAGAGACTGTCTTTGTTCCATTGGACATTCTTTCCTGCTTTGTCAAAGATTAGTTGACCATAGAGTTGAGGGTCCATTTCTGGGCTCTCTATTCTGTTGCATTGATCGATGTATCTGTTTTTGTGCCAGTACCATGCTGTCTTGATGATGACAGCTTTGTAGTAGAGCTGGAAGTCCAGAATTGTGATGCCGCCAGCTTTGCTTTTCTTTTTCAACATTCCTCTGGCTATTCGGGGTCTTTTCTGGTTCCATACAAATTTTAGGATTATTTGTTCCATTTCTTTGAAAAAAGTGGATGGTATTTTGATGGGGATTGCATTGAATGTGTAGATTGCTCTAGGTAGCATTGACATCTTCACAATATTTGTTCTTCCAATCCATGAGCATGGAACGTTTTTCCATTTCTTTGTGTCTTCCTCAATTTCTTTCGTGAGTATTTTATAGTTTTCTGAGTAAAGATCCTTTGTCTCTTTGGTTAGATTTATTCCTAGGTATCTTATGGTTTTGGGTGCAATTGTAAATGGGATCGACTCCTTAATTTCTCTTTCTTCTGTCTTGTTGTTGGTGTATAGGAATGCCACTGATTTTTGTGCATTGATTTTATATCCTGCCACTTGACTGAATTCCTGTATGAGTTCTAGCAGTTTTGGGGTGGAGTCTTTGGGGTTTTCCACATAAAGTATCATATCATCTGCAAAGAGTGAGAGTTTGACTTCTTCCTTGCCGATTTGGATGCCTTTGATTTCTTTTTGTTGTCTGATTGCTGTGGCTAGGACTTCTAATACTATGTTGAATAGCAGTCGTGATAGTGGACATCCCTGTCGTGTTCCAGACCAAAGCTTCTCAGTTTTTCCCCATTGAGAATGATATTCGCTGTAGGTATTTCATAGATGGCTTTTATGATATTGAGGTATGTACCCTCTATGCCTATACTCTGAAGAGTTTTGATCAAGAAAGGATGCTGTACTTTGTCAAATGCTTTTTCTGCATCTATTGAGAGGATCATATGATTCTTGTTCTTTCTTTTGTTAATGTATTGTATCACGTTGATTGATTTGCGGATGTTGAATCAACCTTGCAGCCCAGGGATCAATCCCACTTGGTCGTGGTGAATAATCCTTTTAATGTACTGTTGGATCCTATTGGCTAGTATTTTGGTGAGAATTTTTGCATCAATGTTCATCAGGGATATTGGTCTATAATTCTCCTTTTTGATAGGGTCTCTGTCTGGTTTTGGGATCAAGGTAATGGCGGCCTCATAAAATGAGTTTGGAAGTTTTCCTTCCATTTCCATTTTTTGGAACAGTTTCAGAAGTATAGGTATTAATTCTTCTTTAAATGTTTGGTAGAATTCCCCTAGGAAGCCATCTGGCCCTGGGCTTTTGTTAGTTGGGAGATTTTTGATGACTGCTTCAATTTCCTTAGTGGTTATAGGTCTGTTCACATTTTCTATTTCTTCCTGGTTCAGTTTTGGTAGTTGATACATCTCTAGGAATGCCTCCATTTCTTCCAGGTTATCAAATTTGCTGGCATAGAGTTGCTCATAATATGTTCTTATAATTGTTTGTATTTCTTTGGTGTTGGTTGTGATCTCTCCTCTTTCATTCATGATTTTGTTGATTTGGGTCATTTCTCTTTTCTTTTTGATAAGTCTGGCCAGGGGTTTATCAATCTTGTTAATTCTTTCAAGGAACCAGCTCCTAGTTTCGTTGATCTGTTCTATTGTTCTTTTAGTTTCTATTTCACTGATTTCTGCTCTGATCTTTATGATTTCTCTTCTCCTGCTGGGTTTAGGCTTTATTTGCTGTTCTTTCTCCAGCTCCTTTAGGTGTAGGGTTAGGTTGTGTACTTGAGACCGTTCTTGTTTCTTGAGAAAGGCTTGTATTGCTATATACTTTCCTCTCAGGACTGCCTTTGCTGCATCCCAAAGATTTTGAACAGTTGTGTTTTCATTTTCATTGGTTTCCATGAATTTTTTAAATTTTTCTTTAATTTCCTGGTTGACCCATTCATTCTTTAGTAGGATGCTCTTTAGCCTCCATGTATTTGAGTTCTTTCCAAATTTCCTCTTGTGATTGAGTTCTAGTTTCAAAGCATTGTGGTCTGAAAATAGGCAGGGAATGATCCCAATCTTTTGGTACCAGTTGAGACCTGATTTATGACCTAGGATGTGATCGATTCTGGAGAATGTTCCATGGGCACTAGAGAAGAATGTGTATTCCGTTGCTTTGGGATGGAATTTCTGAATATGTCTGTGAAGTCCATTTGGTCCAGTGTGTCATTTAAAGTCTTCATTTCCTTGTTGATCTTTTGCTTAGATGGTCTGTCCATTTCAGTCAGGGGGGTGTTAAAGTCCCCCACTATTATTGTATTGTTGTCGATGTGTTTCTTTGCTTTTGTTATTAATTGCCTTATATAATTGGCTGCTCCCATGTTAGGGGCATAGATATTTACAATTGTTAGATCTTCTTGTTGGATAGACCCTTTAAGTAGGATATAGTGTCCTTCCTCATCTCTTATTACAGTCTTTGGTTTAAAATCTAATTTGTCTGATAGAAGGATTGCCACCCCAGCTTTCTTTTGGTGTCCGTTAGCATGGTAAATGGTTTTCCACCCCCTCACTTTCAATCTGGGGGTGTCTTTGGGTCTAAAATGAGTCTCTTGCAGACAGCATATCGATGGGCCTTGTTTTTTTATCCAATCTGATAGCCTGTGTCTTTTGATTGGGGCATTTAGCCCATTTACATTCAGGGTAACTATTGAAAGATAGGAATTTAGTGCCATTGTATTGCCTGTAAGGTGACTGTTACTGTATATTGTCTGTGTTCTTTTCTGGTCTATGTTGCTTTTAGGCTCTCTCTTTGCTTAGAGGACCCCTTTCAAGATTTCTTGTAGGGTTGGTTTTGTGTTTGCAAATTCCTTTAGTTTTTGTTTGTCCTGGAAGCTTTTTATCTCTCCTTCTATTTTCAATGACAGGCTAGCTGGATATAATATTCTTGGCTGCATATTTTCTCATTTAGTGCTCTGAATATATCCTGCCAGTCCTTTCTGGCCTGCCAGGTCTCTGTGGATAGGTCTGTTGCCAATCTCATGTTTCTACCATTGTAGGTTACATATCTCTTCTCCCAAGCTGCTTTCAGGATTTTCTCTTTGTCTATGAGACTCGTAAGTTTTACTATTAGATGTTGGGGTGTTGACCTATTTTTATTGATTTTGAGAGGGGTTCTCTGTGCTTCCTGGATTTTGATGCCTGCTTCTTTCCCCAAATTAGGGAAGTTCTCTGCTATAATTTGCTCCAGTATACCTTCTGCCCCTCTCTCTCTTTCTTCTTCTTCTGGGATCCCAATTATTCTAATGTTGTTTCGTCTTATGGTATCGCTTATCTCTCGAATTCTGCCCTCGTGATCCAGTAGTTGTTGATCTCTCTTTTTCTCAGCTTCTTTATTTTCCATCATTTGGTCTTCTGTATCACTGATTCTCTCTTCTGCCTCATTTATCCTAGCAGTTAGCGCCCCCATATTTGATGGCACCTCATTAATAGCCTTTTTGATTTCGACTTGGTTAGATTTTAGTTCTTTTATTTCTCCAGAAAGGGTTTCTCTAATAAATTCCATGCTTTCTTCAAGCCCAGCTAGTATCTTTAACGTGATGATTCTGAACTCTAGATCTGACATCGTACTAATGTCCGTATTGAGTAGGTCCCTGGCAGTCGGTACTACCTCTTGTTCTTTTTGTTGAGGTGATTTTTTCCATCTTGTCATTTTGTCCAGAGGAGAATAGATTAATGAGAGAACAAAATGCTAACAGGGTAACAACGTCCCCAGAAAATAAACTCTAAACAAATCAGAAAAGCCCTGAAGCAGGGGGAAAAGAAAGGGAAAGAGAGAAAAAAGAAAAGAAAAAAAAAAGAAAAAGATAAAGATAAAAACAAAGACAGAACAAAACAAAACAAAAAAAACAGAATATGATCAGATATGATCAGGCTAGTACATAGATCAGTGCCACACACTAGATTTTGGGTGTATTTTGGTCTGTTAGAAGAAAGTGCCTCCCAAAATTTTAAAGAAAGGAAAACTTATATATGTACAAAAAAAAGGGTTGGTATGATGAATGGATGGAATATGACTATAAAGATGAAAATCTAGACACTCTAAGAAAGATTTGCCAGCAGTTTAGGCATTCCACAGAACCTACTTAGGATCTAAAGATTTCTCCACAAAAGAAGATCTGAGCAATGGAAGCATGATTAGAATAAGCATTAAGGTTTCCCGAGGTGATTTGGGTTCCAAAAATCTGATTTATTCTCTTTAAATCACAAGTTACATTTTTTAGCATTGGAGCCTCCTCTGTTCTCTGCACAATGCTCACAGTGACTCCTCCTCTGGAACTGGGCATCTTGTCTCCCCTTCAATTTGTGGCTCTTGTCAGGAGTCATTTCAAACCCTGATATGAAACTTTTGCTTTGAGCACTATGGATGTTCTTGAGTTAACTACTGCCCTTTCCCTAGTGTGTTCCATTTTTTAGTAGCTTTCTCTTAGATTCCTGTTGTATGGTGTTCATATTGTCCTTCAGGTTATCTGTTCTCAGCCATCCTTAATTTCAGTATTGTTTCCATATTGCTAATACCCCCTTAGGCCCTCATTTATTATTTATTCACCTATTTCCTACTGTCAATTTCCTATCATTTTATTTATTTATTTATTTATTTATTTATTTATTTATTTATTTATTTTTAGAGAGAAAGAGAGGAGCATGGTGGGGAGTGGCAGAGGGAGAGGGAGAGAGAGAGAATCCCAAGCAGAATCCACACTCAGCATGGAACCTGATATGGGGCTCCATCCCATGACCCTGAGATCATGATCTGAGCAGAACTCAAGAGTCAGACACCTAACTGACTGAGCTATTCAGGCACCCCTCATTTTCACTTTAAATGATATAGACCATCTCATCGTAATTCCAAGTGAGATCAAACATTTAGCTTCAAGGAAACTCATTTCTGAGGTTAGATATAATTATCTTCATTTTCCAGCTAGAGACTTGAGTCTCAGAGAGGTTAGGTGGTTACCCTGGGTCACACAGCTTCCAATCGCAGATTCAGAGTAAACCCCTTTCAAGACCTGAGAAAGAGCCCTAGGAATTTGGTATTCATAATTTTGTACTCTTCTCATTTAGAAAGTCTCTCAAACTTGAAGTAGAATGTAAGCAGACTATCTGTTTTCCTTTACTTCTCCTACCCAGAGCTGAGTACTTCCAGCCTACAGGACGTGTGCAAATTCATCCCACACTGGAGAGCTGGAATGCATCTTCTACAGCACAGCTGCACCTCCTCTTTGCACAGGGGTTTTTCCTTTACAAAACTCAATAGTGTTGCCTCATTTCATCCTCCCACCAATTCTGCAAAGTACATATAACAGACATCAGATTCATAGAAGAGTTTTAGGAGAGACCAAGTGGTTCAGTGTTTAAGAGCCAGGCATGGAATTATTCAGACAACTGTGGGTCCCTCGTCTTGCTTGGCCTCCCTTCCATCTGTGAGCCTTACTATTTTTCTGAAGAAAACAGAGACACCAATGGCACTGAGTGAAAGGTCTGTGTAGATTCATTGAGATATGGCTCAGAGTGGCAGAGTAAATTTTCTAGGACACCCAGATGATGACTGACAATTCTGGTCCCCTTCCGTGGCATCCTGCTCTCTCTTCTGTCATGCCCATTTCTTTCAGGGATGAGGAAGTGAAGGAAGACACAGGAGGAGGAAGTGACTTGTTCAGGTCGTGAGCAGGCATGGAGCACATTTACCTCAACACACATGCAGGAGAGGTGGCGTTAAGTGGTGGCGTCCGGCAGCTCTCCGTCAGTCTCCTGCCTGTGGTCCTGGGCAGAGGGCAAACTTGTGGCCAAATGAAGCAGGAGACACCAGGCTGGGAATTTTGGCTCCAGTTGTTTCAGAGGAGTCTTCTGTACTTCTGTCCAAGGTGCCCAGTCTCATGGAGATCATCCCAGGTAGCTGGATCCCCTCTTAAAGCCATCTCTTGCCTTCCATAAATAGACCTGTAAATGTCAATTAAGTGAACCAGCCTTAACTTAGATGAAGATATTAATATTGCTCATTTTCTATGACTAATTTTAACATAGGTAATTTATTGCTAATTTTCATATTTAGGGGAGTAGTTGTGCCTTTTTCTCTTATTTATTTATTTTTTTACTTTAAATGCTCCCCCATGAAGAGATTGTTAGATACAGCCTTATAAAGAATTCCTGCATATTTTCTTCATGTGGATGGTAATCCAACTTCTTCAAGTATACCTTCCTTGTCATGTTGAAAGTCTTTTCTCTAACTGCTTAAGGAAACAGCACAAGCCATGTTTCCTCCACATTAGCATTTCTCTTAGGGATACTGTCTTAGTCTGCTTAGGCGGCTCTAATAAATTACCATAGACTGGATGGCTCAAACAAACACTTCTCACAGTTCTGGAGGTTAGCAAGTCCAAGATCAAGGTGCCAGCAGATCTGCTGTCTGAGAACTCTTTGTGGTTTGCAGATGGCCATCTGTAGAGAGAGGGAGGGAGGGAGGGAGAGAGTGAGAGAGAGCTCCTGTCTCTTCTTATATGGATACCAATCCCATCATGAGGGTTCCCCCCCCATTTTGACCTAATTACCGCCCAAAAGACCCACCTCCTAATATCATCCCACTGGGGATTAGAGCTTCAACATATAAATTTGGGGGGGGGGGACACAAGCATGCAGTCCATAACAGATGGTAAATACCACACAATATGCCTTTGTATGGACTTTAGGTTTTCCAGGCACTGGCAGAGGCTCTGTATTCTCCTCTTGCTTTCAAGGGCCTGAAATCCCCAGAATGGGAACTGGTCATAATTAAAACACAAAGACCTCCCTTGCTCTTTAAAGAGCAAAGATACATAGAAGAGATAATATTTTTGTTCTGAGAAGCTTCTCAAACTCTGACAGTCTGACAAATATAATCTAACATGTTAAAAGAGATCAAATATTTGCAAAATTACTTGGAAACAGGTCTTGTCCCCAGAGCAGGTTTTAAAATCTGTGTGGGTTGGGTTGCAGGTGGGGGAAAGAGTAGGAAAGGAACAGAAGGATACAGAGGCAACCAGAACCAGGAGCACTTGATACTGGAAGAAGGAGAGAGTTGTAGATAAAACCTCCAAAGTCAGGAGACCCAGTACCCCTTGGCCAGGGTCCTCATTTGGAAGACAAGGTTGATGATTAAGTATATAGACCCACCTTCCCTGACTCACCTCCCACGTGCTAGGACTCTCTTTTCCAATAATTACACCTCTTTAGATTTGTTCCACCTTTTGTCTCCAGGGAACCCTCCATCCATAATCACCACTTTCTGAAGTATCCAAATAATTAGCCTCCTATGTGATTTCTTTGGTCTCTCTCCATTTCATTTATGTTGTTTGATGTACAATAATCTGAGACCAATTTTGCCATCATCTCATCTCTAGCAACTATTCTACTCCTGATTTACACATTAGGGGTCAAAACCATTGTCCTTTTTAATGGCATGACTAGAAATTCCAGCCAGAAGTTTTCAACCAATATCTCTTCGAAAGAAAATCATGATTGGCTCCTTTGCTAAACATTCACAGGTTACACTATAATCCCTAACAGCTGAATCATGGCATAAATACCTGCCATGTAATATCCAAGATCTCTGTAACTATGGCTGTCCCCAGGTAATCTCTTTTAAGGTGTGGCTGAGTTCCCTTCTGAATCTGAGCCTGATGAGCTTTGTACCAGGTGGCAAGAGCCAATTGTCGAACATTAAGAAATTTTGCAAGTTGGTTGTTAAATTGTTGGTAGTTTGAAATTGGTTGTGATGGGAGTATTTATACCATGGAAATCAGCAAATGCTATAAAGTGAGTCTTTTTTTTCCTTTGGAGAACTGTTTTGCCAGTATACCACTGAAGTCATCTACTTAATCATACTTTCTCCAGTGATCAGTTCCCAAGTACATGGGGATCTGTCTGAGTGCTCTAGGCCATTTCATTGGCCTTTTATTTTTCTTGACTAGTGCCACACTGTTTTTAGTACTGTGTCTTTGAAGCATATGTTAATAGCTTGTAGAGCAAGATCCCACTCTGTGTTCCTCTTTTTCAAAGTTGATTTACTCTTCATAGACCATTAAATATCAGAATATTATGCCACATACATTTTAGAATAAGTTTACCAAGTGCCTTAAAACTATATACATGACACTTGATTGAGGTAGTTTTGACATGTCAGAACACTGTTGGGAGAAGTAATATCCTCAAAAATTAGTCATTCCAAGAACATGATTAATTCTCTATTTATTCAGATATTTTACAAAATTTAATTAAATTTTAACATTTTTCTGAACAGCTTTTGTTCATGATTTGTTAATTCCTAATGTTTTGTTACAATTTTGAATTTTTTCCTAATATTTTCTGATTGATTGTTGATCAGCTTGAAAAATGGTATTGATTTTTGAAATTTGACCTTACTAAGCTCTCTTACTGTTTTTAGTGGGTTTCATTGAATTTTCTATGATCATAGTGTCTGAAATAATCATAGGTTTATTTCTTCCTTTTCAATCATCATGCTGCTTTCCCCCCCTTTCTTTCTTGATAACGATAGCCAGCATCTACAGTACCAGGTTAAGATGTAGCAAGGATAGTAAGAGTCAACAGACTTTGACTCAAAAATGACCCAGATATTGGAACCATAGGGGATATGTTAAATATTTAATTAAATAAATATTTAAATAAAGATGTTAAATATGTTGCAAAATCTAGTACAGTAGGTGAACAGCATGTATGAACAGATCGGGAATTTGGACAGAAAGATATAAACCATTAAAAGAGTCAAATGTGAGTGCTAGTAATAAGAAACATGATGCCAGAGATGATGAAATCCTTCAATGGGCTTATCAGCAAACTGGACATAAAGGAATAAAAAATATCAGTGAAAACATATAGGTAAATACAAATTAAAATGAAATACATAAAACAAAGAAAAAATAATAGAACAAAACATAAAAGTTGTAGGACAATATCAAATACATATAATTGTAGTAGACAGAGAGTGGGCAGAAGAAATATTTGAAGAGACAATGGCTGGATAACTTTTTTAATTAATAAGAGTCAACAAACAAGAATCTCGGGAAAATTGAAGCAAGATTTGAAAAAAAAAAAAAACAACAACCTAAGTGCATCAAAATCAAACTGTAGAAAAATAGATTTTAAAAAATTCTGGAAGGCAGCCAGAGAATAAAGAAAACTTACACAGACAGAAAAAAAAAAAGAGAGCCAACTTCTCATCAGAAATTAATCAAGCCTAAAGAAAATTGAGAGACATTTTAAAGTATTGAAAGAAAAATCAATCAACCCAGCATTCTATGTCCAGAGAAAATATCTTAAAGAAATTAAGGCAGAACAAAGACTTTTTAGACAAACAAAAGCTGAAAGAATTTACTGCCAATAAATACTGAAGAAAATTTTTCTGGAAGGCAGAGGAGGATAGCAGATGGAAATTTGGATGTTCACAAAGAAAAGGGTGATGGATATAATAAAAATGGTATTAAATACTGCAGACATTTTTCTTTTAATATCTTTAAAAAATAATTAAATATATAAGGCAAAAATATTAACAATGTGGGACTTACATTTAGAAATAAACTGAATGACAATAATAACATCACACACACACACACACACACTTGCTATAACAGAAGACTTAAATAAGATCCAAAGTCTTATAATATAATGCCCCAAATGTCCAGGATATAGTTGAAAATCACTCATCATATCATGAACACAGAAAATCTCAATTTGAATGAGAAAAGGTAATTAACAGAGGTCAACACTGAGGTGACACAGATGTTGAAATTATCTAAGGATTTTACAGCAGCCATCATAAAAATGCTTCATTGGGCAATTACGAACATGTTTGAAACAAATTAAAAATACAGAGTTTCAGCAAAGAAATAGAAAAAAATACCAAGAAATAAGGAGGAAACAAATGGAAATTTTAGAACTTAAGTATATAATAACTGAAATTAAAAATTCTATGGATAAGTTCAGCAGAAGAATAGAGAAGACAAAAAAAAAAAAAAACAGACAACTACCTTGAAGATAGAACAATACAAATTACCCAATTCTAACAATAAAGAAAAATCTTTTGTTTTGAAAAAACAGAATAAACAGGGCCTCAGGGATTTGTGGTACTATGACAAAAACCTAATACTTGTGTTATGATAGTCTCAGGAGAATAAAGAAAGTAGGGCTGAAAGGCACTCAAAGAAGTAATTACTAAAATTTTTCAAATTTGTCAAAAGACATAAACCTAAAGACTTAAGAAGCAGCGTGAACTCCAAACAATAAAAACCCAAAGAAATTCATGCCAAGACACAATATAATCAAACTTCTGCAAACTGAAAACAAAGAAAATATCTTGAAAGCAGCAAAAGAGAAATAACACCTTAGTTGTAAGGAAAAACGATTAAATGACAATAGAATTCTCATCAGAAGCCTTGAAGGCCAGAAGGAAGTGTCACAAGATTTCTCAAGTGTTAAAAGAACTGTCAACCTAGAATCCTATATTTGGCAAAAATATCCTTCAGAAATGTAAGGGAAACCAATACATATTCAGATAAAGGAAAACTAAGAGAATTTGTCACCAGTAGACCTACCCTTAGTAATGGCTAATTGAAGTTCTTGAAACTGAAAGGAAATGATAAAAAAAGGAATTTGGGGAATATTAGGAAAGATGAAAGATAATGAAAAAAGGAAAAATATGTTTTTATATAGACTCTCCGTTTCCTTGAGTTTTCTAAATTATGTTTGATTTTGAAGCAGAAATTATAACATTTTCTGATGTGTTTCTCAACATATGTAGAGGAAATATTAAAGTCAATTCTATTATAAATGAGGGATGGTACAAGAACTGAAAGGGAGTAAAGTTTCTGCACATCACTCAAATTGATAAAATGTCAACATCAATAGACTGTGATACATTATACATGTATAATATAATACTTAGAACCACTAAAATCTATACACTCAAAAACACCATAGACAAGAAAGAGAAAAACAGGAAACAATAAGAAAACAAAAAATAAAATGGCAGACTTAAACTTTAACATATCAATAATTACACTAAGTGTAAATGGTTTAAATATATCAATTAAATGCAGATATTATCAAAGTAGATTTAAAGAAAAAAAGAAGAAATGTGTAAATATGTCCCAACTATACATACACACACACACACACACACAATCTGAATGGAATTCTCTTCAAATACAGTATAGATAGGTTAAAAATAAAAGTATGGAACACCTCTCTCAACAACTGTTGAACAACTACACAGAAAATCAGAAAGGATATAGAACACTCAGTAATGCCATTAATCAACAGGATATAGTCAACATTTATAGAATACTTCACCCAGTGAGAACAGAAGACATACTCTTTTCAAGTGTCCACAAAGCTCTTACCAAGACAAATCATATCTTGGGCTGTAAAACAAACCTCAACAAATACTAAAGAACTGAAACCATACAGAGTGTGTTCTCTGACCACAATGCGAATAATAGAAAAATAACAGGAAAATTTTGAAACACTTGGAAACTAGACAGTACACTTCTAAATAATCTGTAGGTCAAGGAAAAAGTCTCAAGGAAAATATTTTTAAGAATACATTGAACTGGGGCACCTGGGTGGTTCAGATGGTTAAGCATCTGCCTTCGGCTCAAGTCATGATCTCAGGGTCCTGGTCTACTACTCCCCCTGCTTGTGCTCTCTCACTCTCTGTAAAATAAATAAAATCTTAAAAAAAAAAGAATACATTGAACTGAATAAAAATAAAAATAAAGCATTCCAAAATGTGTGGGACACAGCTAAAGCAGTTCTGAGAGAGAAAATAATAGCACTAAAGTCTACATTAGAAAGTAACAATTCACCAATAAGTAGTTCTTGGAAAATCTTCCCAAAATGAGAACAAGTTGGTATTTCAAGCTTGTGCAATTCTCATTCTTTCAAGCCCCACATATTTAAGAGATATTATCCTATCAAATGATCCTGCTCAATCATTTCTTTGTTTGAATTTAGAAAGTTTTTTCTCTTTAGATTTATCAAAGCTGAACAAGCAATAGGTTGGTTTTACCAGAATGATCTGGGTCATAAGTAAACAGAGATGGAAAGATTGATTATGATTTGGTTTCTACTTGGTGATTTGTTTAGACATTTAATGAGTTATCAGCTCAGAGTATCATCTCCACCACTGCACCTTGCCAATGATAAGAATGTGCAAGTGTTTAATTCAAGAAGAATTTATCACAGTAACAAGATGAGCATGAATTGAAAGTGAGACATCTTTATCATAACGTCTCTATTCTCCATCTGAGGGATGACAGTTTCAAGGGCATTCACAGTCTCATAGGCCAGAGATTCCCAGTGTGATTATATATTTGTTTTTATTTCCCATCTAGACTGAGAAGGAAGGAATGAGAAGTCTCATTTGAGATGGTGGTCATGACACATTCTTAGTCCAGCTGAGAAGGCAACCATCTCTGACTTTTGCTCTATTTTGCAATTGGTTCAGAACCTTGTGTTTACCAAGAACTTACTCTTTTTTAGGAATGCTCTTTAAAATATAGCAGTCTCTCAATAAAAGACAGCTGTCATTACTGCTGTGGTTGGTATTGTTATCAAAGATGATCAGCATGTGGGAAAAACCCCTGACATGTAACTAGCCAACTGGAAGAGGAAAATAATGGAGGGAGGGAGAAACTTGCCCAGGATCATACATGAGTTAGGGTCTTAAGATGATTATAAAAATATGTCTAGAAGGGTTGCTGCAAGGATGAAATGAAAATATGCATAAGGGTTCACTTTTTAAAAAAATTTTAATTCCAGCATAGCTAACATACTGCTTTGTATTAGTTTCAGGTGTACAACACAGTGATTCAACCATTCTGTATATCACTCAGTGCTCATCATGGTAAGCATACTCTTTAATCCTCATCACCTACTTCACCCATCCTCCCCCATCTCTGCTCTGGTAACCATCAGTTTGTTCTGTATAATTAAGAGTCTGTTTTTTGGTTTGTCTCTTTTTTCCTTTGTTCATTTGTTTTTGTTTCTTAAAGTTCACATATGAGTGAAATCATATGTATTTGTCTTTCTCGGACTGACTTATTTCACTTAACATTATACCCTCTAGATTCATCCAGATCTTGCAAGATTTCATTCTTGTTTATGGCTGAGTAGTATTCCATTTTTCCACATTGGCTGCACCAATTTACATTCCCACCAGTAGTGCACATGGTTCCTTTCTCTCCACATCGCCACCAACACTTGTTGTTTCTTGTGTTTTTGATTTTAGGCATTCTGACAGGTATGAGGTAGTATCTCATTATGGTTTTGATTTGCATTTCTCTGATGATTAGTGATGTTGAGGTTTTTTCATAAGGGTGCATTTTTAATGAACTTATGGCTTTAAATAAATGTAATGAATGAAAGTTAGAACATGTCTCAGAAAAAGCATGGTGAACGGAAAACATACACACAATTGTAGAAATAAGTACAAACATGCCCAGTAATCACATGAACTATAAATTAATTTAACTCACATGTTAAAATACAGAAATTGAATTTTAAAATTCAGCTACATGCTGATTATATAAATGAAAATAAATAGATTTTGAAATGTAATGCTGAATTTAAAAAATGAAATTTTTTAAAAAGATTTTTTAAATTTATTAATTTGAGAGAGAGCACAAGCAAGGAGAGGGGAAGAGGGAGAGAGAGAAACAGACTCCCCACTGAGCAGGGACCCCAACATGGGGTTTAATCCCAGGACCCTGAGATCATGACCTGAGCTGAAGGCAGACACTTAACAGATTGAGCCACACAGGAGCCCCTAAAAAATGAATTGTTTTCTAAGATGATAGATATAACCTATAACGTAATTTTAAAAGAGCAGTAGTACATATTGTTTAAGAGGATATATGTAATGAAAATGTAGAAGATAGAAACTAGAGGAACACTTATCAAATTTGTGGCAGTGGTTCTATGCAGAGGAGGTGAACAGGTTTGTACTTGGGTGTTAAAGCCAGATGCAACTTTATCATCTTCTACATATTCCATTTTAATAAAACCCAGAACACAAAAAAATGACTAAACGTTAACTTTTTTGTCTTTTAAAGTGAGTAGTTGGGTGTTTGTATATTTTGCTTTAAAAAATCAAAAAGGGAGGAAAAAGACCCCAAGCAGGCAGGCACTCATGTACTGCCAAGGTAAAGAGTATCTCCTCCACTGAGGTGATGATCTCAGTAATGCTGAGAATTGGGAGGATGGCCTTCTAGAATCTCACCTAAAAATGGGCATAAGTTTGCCCTCTTATTGCTCCAGACATTAATACAACCGTGTACTGTGTACAAAAGAGGACTGTGCTCCCTAGGAATAAAATGTATGCAAGAAAAATGTAGAGTCAGTGTCTTGCCAAGTTTAAAATTTCACATCAAGGTATAACACACAACAACAGTAAAGATCGTGTGATTCAGACAAAAGGCACTCACCACCGTGGAACCTTGGGAAACTCAATAACCATCCCAAGATAATTTTGTTATCTGAAAAACAGTAACATCAATAGTTTGTAGGGTTATATGAGGACCAAGTAACATATTTGCAGAGTTTTTTTTCCATTATATAAACTAACTTACGTAGGTGAGCACTCTGACTGTGATTACTAAGAGTCAAAAGAACATGGTGATAGAATAGCCAAGTCCCTGATTTCATTGATATTCTTTTCTTCTTTTTTTTTTTTTTTAAAGATTTTATTTATTTGAGAGAGAGAGAGTGAGCATGAGCGGGGGGAGGGGCAGAGGGAGAGGGAGAATCAGGCTCCCTGCTAATTTGGATCCTGGGATCCAACACGGGGCTGGATCCCAGGACCCCAGGATCAAGACCTGAGTGGAAGGCAGACACTTAACCAACTGAGCCACCCAGACGCCCCTCATTGATTTTGTTTTCATCTGATAATTTGTAATTATGGCCTTGAAGAAAGTTATAAAGCATAGAAAAACTGGTATTTGTTTGGTTGGTAGGGAGTACCTACAGTTAATAAGGAAATCATTTTTAATTCAGTTATTGCGCAAGCCACTGGTACTTCTGTGTTCTTAAGAAAATGCAGTTGGAAAACCATATGTAAATGAGAACTCAGGGAAAACTGCTTCTCTCATCGGAGCCAACTTTTCCTGGTTGAATGATTTTTTTGAATCACATTAAAGCCTATTCATTATTTTGATATTGAAGGTCAATTTCTCACGGACTCATCCACCCTGGGAGTCCTCCCCATCAGCTGTGAGACTGGAATGACCAGGAGCTCTGAGAATTGCTGAGGGTCCATATAATTATCTCTGGCAAAGCATGAGTGTGGACACCATCTGTCTCTTAGGGCAGGAGAGGTAATGAACGATGCTGAGTGAAGATGTACCCGGCGGTGAGAGAGCAACTGAAGGGCCTGCTCCTGCTATGTGTCTCTTCAGACACACGTTCACACACTCACACCTGTTCACGTACTTCCAAATGTCCAAGTGTAAAGCAGAATTATCCAAACTGTCTTGTGTGTCTCTGCTTGCATGTTTGTTCTCATAA
The DNA here is from genome assembly GCF_002201575.2 of Neomonachus schauinslandi. Taxonomy (NCBI): domain Eukaryota; kingdom Metazoa; phylum Chordata; class Mammalia; order Carnivora; family Phocidae; genus Neomonachus; species Neomonachus schauinslandi. The sequence continues at coordinate 60,026,566 of NC_058416.1, forward strand.
TTTGGTTAAATAACATCAACTTCTATGATCATTTCTTAATAAATGTTCATGAACAGGTTGAAAGGTTATAAAGCTTGTATTTTACATGAAAAAGCCAGGCTCATAAAATAGCTCATACAACAGGAACCAGAGGTCTTTTCCCCTCTGTTGGAGGCGCAATGAATGAGTATGTGGGCTTCAGTAAAGATGACAGGACCTCCTCCCTTCCCCCAAGCCCTGAGCACAGTAAGAAGTCAGTGTACATTTCTCAACTTGGGCTGCTTATGCCAATAAGACACATATAACACAAAAATCACTCAGATCGGAAGCCAACACAAAAAACAATTTATATTTAGGTATGAACACCCATTCCATTTCTTGGTGACAAGCTCTTCATATCTATGAAAACAGGATATATCAATGGATGTTGGACTTCATCCATATAAGAATGATCAGAAATGAAAATCTTGAGATCTGGAAACCCTTAACTTTTCTGGACTTCAGTTGGCCTGGTTTCTCTTTTTCCTCTCCTTTATCTACTAACCTAGGGAATCCCTTTTAGGAAGAAAGTGCCCTAAGGGCACTGCCCTCTAACTGCTCCCAGGCTGGGGAAGGGGGTTGGTTTCCATCTCCCCTCTCCAGTTTCAATTCCAAAAGCATTATCTTTTTTTTTTTTAAGATTTTATTTATTTATTTGAGAGAGAGAGAGCACTAGCAGAGTGGAGGAGCAGAGGGAAAAGCAGACTTCTTGCTGAGCAGGGAGCCCAATGCGGGACTCAATCTCAGGACCCTGAGATCATGACCTCAGCCAAAGGCAGTTCCTTAACCAACTGACCCAACCAAGCACCTCCAGAATGCATTATCTCTGAGACCGAGTTGGGAGTGGAGGTAGGATCTCTGACAGCATCAAAGCCAATGCCTGGGAGGGCTGCTAAGATACCAGAAACTGGACCACAACACTCTGAACTACCACAAATCGCCAACAATCTGTGACTCTCCAGGATTTTCTGCAACTAATGTTATTTTTAGTGGCTGACTTTTTAATATGTTCTGCTTGTCAGTATAAACTTATATATTATGTCCAGGACACAGCAGTGCACATTGCACTAACAGTTAGAGGCAATCAAGATACTGCATTTCTATCCAGTAACTTGCTATGGTTGTCCACACCAGGCAGAACAGTCTAAACTCTTTGCCCTGGCAGTCAGTGCCCTCCATAATCTGGCTCCATCCTAGCTGTCTAGTCCCATGTGCCACCTCATGGCACCTGTGGCCCTGTCATATGGACTTGATCCATTTCCAAACAAGCCATGGACCTACAAAATTCTGTGTCTTTGCTTGGCCATTCCTTCAGCTGAGAATGCCATTCCCTCCCTCTGTCAACGGGACTTATGCTCACTCATGACCCACACTGCTAAGTGTTCCGGGCCTGGTAACATCACGAGGGATGCATGTACTCCTAATGTCAACCTCAGAAATGATTAGGAAAAAAATGCATCTTAAACATGAGAAGAAACAATCTCACTCCTAGTAAGAGAAATGCTAAATAAAACCCTGTTAAGCTGCAATTTCTAACTTAGTTTGATAAAAATAAAGTTTGATAAAACACCTATGTTAAGGCTGTGGCATAAAGAGCATTTTTATATAGAATGGCAGGTGTATAAATATGTACAATGACTGGGAATGGCTCTTTGGAAATATCTAGTAAATTATACACACATCCATTCTTGACCCTGAAATTTGACTTCCAGGAATGTATCCTACATATATGTTGTATGTATATCATATATATATATATATGAAGTTATGTAATATATTGTTGTAACTACAAAAGAGTGTAAAGAATCTGAGTGTCCTTTAGTAGGAGGCTGGTGCATTCATCAATTATATTTAATATACTCCGGCGCATGTTTCAATGCAATATGACACAACTGCCAAAAGAATAAGGGAGCTCTATATATGCTGATGGGGAAAAGTCTGTGAGATGCATTGTTACGTTAGGGTACAGACATATAGGGCACATTTCCAAAGGGGAGAATGCATATCTGTATTTGCTTATGAAAGGGTGAAGAAAATCTCTAAGAGGATATACAAGAGGTCAATTATTATGGTTACTTGTTGCTTTGTTCTAATTTGATAAAGGAGAAAACTGGGTAGATGTGGAATGTGCTGGGAAGAAGGTCTTGGCCATAATTTTTTATATTTTCAGATGTGTAAAACACATGAATGTATTACCTAATCGAAAATTAAAGAAATAAATTTTCAATTATTAAAGCGGATTTGCCATTTTGGAGGCTAGGTTGAAACACCGGAAATAGCTGCCTGAAGGGGAGGGAGGAGAGGGCAGGCGAGGGGAGAGAGGGATAAGGAGGAGAGGTGAAGGGGTGTAAGAGAGGAGAGGGAAGGGGACGGGAGGGGAGAAGAGGAAACATAGCATTTGCTTTCCTGATAAAGGCTTCTTTTAGGCTGAAATTGTTCTTGGAATAATAAATTAGGCAAGTTCATTACCATCTGTTTTTCCTCTTGTTTCAACAAAAATGACCCATTTCTTAAGTAATGACCCAATGGTATTACTTAATCATAGTGTTTGGTCATTTGAGAAACAAATACCCACCAATCCATTTACTTCACAGTGGTAATAACATGACCAATAAACAGAAGGAAGAATGTTGGATTCAAATTCCAGCACAACTCTGGTGAGCCTCTGTTGTGTTGGAAGTCACTTCAACCATCTGAGTCTTCAGTTCTGTTATGTAAAATAGAGTCAAGCCATATTGATCTTGCTCTTCCTCCCAGGATGTTGTCAGATTTCACTGTAGGGCAGCCAGTGGAGAATGCCATAATCCTGGCATCACCCCCCAAAGCAGCAGTGCCTTCCGTGCTCTGGCCCCGGACCCTCTCCTCCCCTCCTCACCCCCATCAGGGACCCTCTGGGGCACCCAGAGCTGCGCATACCACAGGTCCCCACAAGGGGTGCTGTTCCTAGCTTCACGTTCTTCCAGACCACAGTCAGCTTTCAGTCTGTCTTCCGGTCGGCCTTCCATAGGACAGCGGAAAATGGGCCGATGATTTCCAGAAACACATCTATAGTAATTCCTAAGGCCAGGAACTCAGAGCCCATCATCTTAGAAGAACACTGTGCCCCAAAGGCATTACTGTAAACTTTGCACACAGACTCATTTGCCATATTCTCTGGGTTTCAGGAGTAGCCCTTTGGTCAGCCTTGGTCTTTTCAACAGACATAGGTTAATAAAGAGGAGCCATTAAAACCAAACTTCGAAACACCCATGATCAGGCACGTGAGTTTCTGGCCACCTTGATGTGTTACTTCACAGAAATGCTCTTAGGGACTTCACAGCTGCCGAAGCATGTAAAGAGGTGCACCCTTGTATCCCAATCACTAAGAGACATAGACATTAAAGCAAGGGCTATCTCCAGAGAATTTCGAGGCTCTCTGAATGCCTCACTGGAATGAATGCCATTGGTAAGATTTAACATCTTCTTGACATTCAAAACTGCATTCTTATCTATACAAAAAAAAAGTAATGATTAAATCCTAGCCAACGAGTTAGCAAAAAGTTTACACTTGGCTTTGGAATACATCTCATAGACACATGACATATATTTTACTATTCTTTCGATTTGTACTTTGATATGTTGGCCTTCCCAGTGGATAAACCCCTTGAGTTAAAAGAAACAAAACTGGCCAGAAGTGAGCTGGTAAATAAAATGAAGCCCTTGCACATTCTTCACAGGAACCCATGTGTCAGGGGAGAATGGACAGTCCCACCTGGCGCCCCAGGCATCCTTTGTTCCTCTAAAACGAATACAAACTCCTCCTTCCCTGGGGTGTCCCAGGCCATAGGCACATCGGAAGGTGGCAGCCCACAGCTCCTCTCAGAGAGATCCAACCCTGCTGGGATCCTGAGGGAATGTTAGCATATACCCTGAGTTCTGAAATGTCAGAAGCTTCACAGTGATATTTCCACAGGAGAAAGTTCTGCCAGCAAGAGAAAGAAAATGTCCCTTCATTCCAGCATGACGCCCTCCTCTGGTGGTGGGGTCACTGGGTACACAATTCTGATTTTCAGATTAAAAGGTCCTGATGCTTTTGTGACTGGCTGGGTAATCCTTTGCCACACAGATGCATTGTCCCACTTGAACTCGCCACAAATGGAGAATAAGCTGCTTCCATGAGCTCCTTAATTTCCGCAGAGGCTGAAAAATCTCCCTGGCAACCCCGGGCAGCTCTGCATCCAAGCAGGGGTGAATTTGCACGGCCGGCCCCTCCCCCACCCGTCCCGGGCACACAAAAAGGCTTCTTTTTTTTTTTTTTTTTTTCCAGGGATTACATGGAGGGCAGAGAAAAGAGCAGCCGAAACACGTGACACAGGGCGTAGTGTGACTAGCTGGGCCCAAGCTGGCGCTTTGAGTCTGTGGCTAATTTACTGCATGGGTTTCCTTTCCTGGGGCTTTGAAGGAGTGGGTTGCACTCCACCCATCAAAATCATAATAACGCTACATAGCCTTGAATGCCCTGAGTGCCCTTCACGCGAGGAACTCAAAAGCGCTTTGATTTCCTCCGAATAAAATAAAAGGGAGACTCCGAGAAACCCTTATCCCTAAAATGCTCTGTGTCAAGCCAAAGTTTCAGACAAGGCCTTTTAAGAGTGACATCTTATTCCAGCCCTTAGAGCAGCTTCCGCACTAATGCTTTGCCCCGTACTCAGCCCCCGGTCCCGCGCGGGTCTGGCTCATCCAGCCAAGGGACCCGCCTGCTGCAGCCCGACTGTCTGCCCCCGACACGGTGCCCCAAGGCCCACCATGCCTTGTTGCGGCGCACGGAGTCCCAGGCAGGATAACCAGCCCCGCCTGGTCTTCCTGCCAATGGATGTGATCGCAGCCAATTCCTTCCTCTGTTCCCAGAGGTTCAGGGCAACCCGACAGAATGGGAGCCTAAGAGGATTAAATGTCCACTGAGGAGAGACGCCGAAAACAAACGGCAGGCGCTGGAGAGAGGGACACGGTGTGGGGGGCTCACCCATGGTGAAGGCTGTAAGTTTTTGTTGTATCATCTCATCTCCGATTCTAGCGGCAAATGAGGAAGACGGAGGTGCTGTGTTTTAAGTCGTTCTAACATCATGCATGGAGACCAGGGTCCCTAACCCCTCCTTTTGCTCCTGGATGTGATAACTAGGAAAAATGGCTTAAAAACGAGCCACGCTTCCATAGTAACTTAAAATATAATATTTATTTGCAGATGCCATCAGTTTTCAAACTGGCACATTTATGGCGTGAAGCAAAGTCGCACTACATACTATCGCATTGGAGTTGCAACTAGAACGAGTACCAGACGCCTTGTACCTGCCATCTTTGGTCACCCCCACGCCGTCCTCTAGCTCGGAAATGGATTTCAAATACTACCTGGCTTATCATTTATTAAAGAGATATGAATTTGGAAGCTAAAGATGACCGACAGCCGTGTAGTTATCATTACAGGTGCCATTTCATTCCATTCTTCACATCTGTGAACAGTCCAGCATCTGTCAGCTCTGGGACTATAATTTTGCCAAAAATGAACCCTCCAGCAGTGTGATAGAAACTGTGCCTGGTATTATTGTTTTTTTAACTAGGAGATAAGATTCGATAGCACCGTGGTAAAACTTCACACACACTGCTGATCATTCCCTTCATTCACACCTCATCCCATGCTTTGAATGTGGATTCTGGAAAACAGAGCATGGCCTCAGAGTCCTGGTTATGTGAGTCATGGGGTCCCGGGACCTCCAGCCTCATTTGGTTCTCCTGACAACTGCCTGCATCTGGAAAACATTAAATGGCCTCATCCTTTATGTGGATCCATTATGTTCTATCCAATTCATTATCAATTATCAACTGATGGTGAAGAATGTTTGAAATCAAAATGAAGAGGAAATAATTAAGGATGAAGAAAGGGATCTAAAATGAAAGCTGAAGTTCTCCTGGTGATATGACAAGGAGACAGGGGCGGCATGTTCCCTTAAATACAGTGGCTTTTGGTATACTTTTTTAAACCGGAAGATAAGAAATTTGGCTCCATTTTATGTGAGAAGAAGCAAAGCCAAGGTCTAAGTTGATGTGTATCTTTTTTTTTTTTAAAGATTTTATTTATTTATTTGACAGAGAGAGAGATAGCTAGAGCAGGAACACAAGCAGAGGGAGTGGGAGAGGGAGAGGCAGGCTTCCTGCCGAGCAGGGAGCCCGATGTGGGACTCGATCCCAGGACCCCAGGATCATGACCTGAGCTGAAGGCAGACGCTTAATGACTGAGCCACCCAGGCGCCCAGTTGATGTGTATCTTAAACAGCACTCAGAAGGTTTGTGTCATGGCTACAAAGCCAGGTTTTTGGCATATTGTTATCTACAAAGGGAAAACTTAAGAACAACTTCTCTCAGAATGGGACCCCCAAAGCTGTAAGGGCTCTCAAGGAAAATCTTTCCCACAGACACTGCCCACGGCATCCAACTCCCCTTACAAACCACCGATCTAAGGGCTGCGACCCTGTCAAACCGGGATGGATACCAACCTTCACAAGATAGCTGTTCCTGTGTGAATCCATACCGGGTTTCTGAACACCTTAGAAACTGGTGCTCAGGATGTGTAGTCCTACACTGGGCAGGGACACTGGTTTCTGTCTAGGAGTACTACCTCTGCTCCAACACCAGCCCAGCAGAGACAGAAGATCCATCCATCAGAAGGTGCTAGCCCTGAGATTTCAGACCCTCTCCCTGTGTCAACAGGTGTGCTCATGATCACATGTGGGCACCAGGGGTGGGGGTGGGGGGCCTTCACATTCCCCTCTTGAGCTGGTCAGAAAGGCAAAACTAAAGTGCTTACACCTTTCATGCCCAGGAATGTAAGTTGTCAGAGAGAGAAATTGTGAGAGAAAGAGAAAGGGAGAGCATGGGGGTGGGAGGGAGAGAGTGCTGGGCTCATTATCAAGAGGTCTTTCTTTCCAGTCAGCTTCAGGGAACCATTTGTCGATGTGGCCAGGAAATGCTGGCTGGGAGCTCCACAAAGGAGCTGAGAGGTGCTGGCAGCCTGGCACCTGTGTAAATGTCTGTCGCAGCAAGAGTGACCCCATAATCACCTCGACCTTGTTTAAGCAGAAGCTCCCCCTCAACCAGAGCCTGATTTTAGCGCAGTCCACAAAACCCCCTCCCCAGGAGGAAGCCAGCCCCACAGCCCCTGCCATGGAAGTTTCAGCTCCTCCCCGTGATGGGGGAGAACCTTCCCACTCAGTCCTGACATCAAGGACTTTACTGGAAGTACCCCAGCTGGGTGCTTTCTTCTGATTCATCAGCACTTTCAGCCAGGATGCTTGAGATCCATTGTTTGTAAAGTAAACTCAGAATCCAAGTTTAAACATCAGAGGAAAGGAGTGTTGGAAGCACCTCTGGACTCCAAGCAGTTCTCAAAAGCTCCCATTTCAATACTCCCATCTGCCCTGCATCCCCTTTCCTGCTTCCTCCATCCCCCATGATGTGATGTGTTGTTCTCAGCTTGTATGAGAAGGAATTGTTACGTGCTGAACTTATGCTAGAAGCCACTTGCATTAAGTCAATCAATTACCAGGGACATATAAGTGCTCACAAAATCATATAACACCCGGGTTACCTCTTGTGTTTTAGCTTTCCTGTAGCCCAAAGTCCAAAACTCTGGTTTCAGCGTAACATAACCTATATGGAGATAAGGTGCATGCTACCATACCATAGATTGATATTTCTAGTTTAAAGTTCTGTAATGCTATTTAAAGAAGTACACAACGAAATGATTTCAAAAAGTAAAAACTTCACTCTACAAGTGCACACTAACCATATCCCTGACAATAAAGGAAATGCTAACTGAAGCCATTCTAAGACATCATTATAATCATCATAAACCTAACAAAAAATCTAAGAAACATCAAACCTAGCCTGTGTAGGATAGTGAGTAAACCCTTCAATTTTCTGTGGCAATGTGAATGGCCCCAATATTTCTGGCGCTATATTTCAGAAGAGTAAACCTGACTGTTCAAACTTGGCCTTCATCATTCTAAATATCAGCCCCCCTGCAACATCCAGAAATAACCTAAGAAAAAAATTAAACAACTCTTGTGAAAAAGTAGAGGAAAATTAAAATCAACTTAAATGCATTCCAGACCATTTTTGTATATAATAGTTTGCATCCTTCACACTGTTTGAATGAAGGTAATGTCATGGAGCTTTCAAAGTCACAATGTGCGGGTTCATGCATGAGGACATGGCTGTACAATGGAGCATCTGGGTGAAATGATGAGCTGAGCGGGGGAGGGTCTATTTGCAAAAGGAGCTCTGCTTTCCCCAGCCAGGCCCCTCAAGCTGTTGGAAATAATGCCTAATCCGCAGTGCCTGCAGTGGAAAGGACTCACCTGCCGGGGAAGATAGACAAGGCAGCGAGGGCAGGGGTTAAGGGCGCAGACTTTAGTTGGGGCTGCATTTGTTGGCTGTGTGAATGTGGGCCATGACCTATGTTCTTTGTGCCTCAGTTTTTCCCATCTGTAAAATAGCAATAAGAATCTTGCCTACCTCCTAATATCTTGTGTGGATTAAATGAGCTAATATTTGTGAAGCTCCTAAAAAATTCCCAAGCTTCTATTATGAGGTTGTTACAAAATGTTCACGCAATAAATAAGCCCTATTAAGGTACCAGCTGGACTTTTCCAGGTGTCCTCGTGCTGGCCAGGAATTAAGGGCAGCCTCTAGTAAGCTGGGGGTGGTCTCTAGCCCACAGCTAGCCACAAAACAGGGACCTCAGTCCTACAACATGAGGAACTGGGTTCTACCATGAAGCTGAATGAGCTTGGAAGATGATCCTGGGCTCCAGCTAAGAACTGTGGGGTTGGCTGACGCCCTGATGGCAGTCTTGTGAGATCCTGAGCAAAGGATCCAATCAAGGTATGCCCTGACTACTGTGTACAGAAATGCAAGGCAATAAATGGGTTTTGCTTTCAGCCACTAAGTTTGTGGTAATTTGTGACACAGCAGTAGATAATAGCTCATACAGAGAAGAAAAGAAGTCTCCGCTTCATCAACAGATATGATCTTTGAGTTCCCTCAAGGGGTATTAATGTTTCTTTTCCATCCAGGGTAAAACTTGGCAGCTTTAGTGACTGAATACACTCCGTGACGAGCTGCACACTTAACTATTTTCTTCCTTGGAAATACAATTTACCAGCATGAAGGTACAGAGACTTTGGATGATTTGAGTTCCCCAATAATAGGGGGTTTTGCAAATGACACGTCAATTCCTATTTCTTCTTCCCATAGAATACGAGGAAAAGGGAAAACAAAAACAAGAAAATCCAGGGAAGCTACTCAGGAAAGCAGAACCATTTTGTAACCCATGTCTGTAAGATGAACGTTTATATACAAACATTTATTTAAGGTGGACGTGAGTAAAGTTTAACAGGAAGTAAGAGCAAATAATCACTAAATTCTGTTTCTATCAATTCCATTTCCCTCTTACTTTTATCAATGCCCAGCTATGTATTCCTGCTTCCTGCACTCTGGCTACATACTATATGTAAATTTTGCTTCTTTACTTAATGTTATTTTACATGCATATGCTATTCCATATCTCATTACCACCTACTGAGGAATGCCTAAAAACATGGATTCTGAGACATAAAACTTGGCTTCATGGATGCTTCTTGATGGTTGTGATCTTTTTAAGCTGGTAACTTAACAGCCCTGAGCTCCCTTCTCTTGAGCAGTAAATAGAAGCCTCAATAATACCCTCTCAGAGGCATGAATGTCAAGTCAAATGCGGACGTAACGTATCTCCAGCCTTGTGAACTGGTAAGAGGTTTGCAAAGTTCGATTCTAACTCCCCTTTCTCCGACAGGCTTGCAATTACACTCAAATAGGACCAGACTAAGTTCAGCCAACGACTGTGGCCTCCAGGAAGCTTTGCACACGTTCCCCACAGTTTGAGGAATGAAGAGAGTGACTGGCCAGCCCCACTGAGAGCTGGGGCAGCAGTCCCCGGGACAGGGCCATCGCGCTGTAGGGTGCATCCAGTGCTGAAGGCCAACTGAGTACAGCTGATATGGAAGACTCTGGACACAGGGCGGGGGGCCCACACTCATCGGCAGTGTAGGGACTGCCTTTCCTTTTGGGGCCAATTCAACTCCACCATTCTGGCCAGCAACAACAACAAAATCCCAGCTCCCAGAGGAATTCCTCCTCTCCTCTCCAGAGGGTCCATAGGGTGAAGAGGAGAATGCTATGATTCTGGGTAAGGGAGATAGCTAGGGCTGCAAGTCTCAGTCCTGCCCCTCTGGGAATGTGCCCTGCCCCGGTCCATGACACCCACTCAGTACTTTCCCATGTGCCATGCACCCACATCCCCAGGCTGATGGCGCTGGCTCTCATCCACCGCCCCCCTCCAAGTGCGGGAGGATACCGGATCTAGGGGTAACCATGACATCACGTAACTTATTTTAAGAAACACATAACTTGTAAAGTTTGATAAAATCCAGTTTTGAGATCAGAAATCAGATCGCAAAGTTTCCGTTGCTAGCTCCCCACCCCTGGCTACATGGGCTGGATAAACTGCTTATCCTCCTCACGCCTCAATCTCCTCCACAGTAAGTGGGACAATGGATGGTACTGGCTTTGTCTCAGCTCTCTGTCCGGTACTGCAGCTTACATGAAACAAGCAGCTGATAGAGGCTAAGAAGGATGTGGGTGATGGTTTGCACCCGTGCAAAAGAGAAACCCGAATTCTTAGTCAGTGCACCCCACCTAGCTAATGGAAGCCTTCCCGACTCATTCACACCTCGGTTGTCACCCCTCTGAACAACAAAGCCTGCCTGTGACATTGGCAACGGGATGACCTTGACAGCATCGCTAACCAGGCTGCCCACCCATCATCATCTCAGCTCTGGGATGGATGGCCTGAGGATCCACACGCATGCCGTCAACAGAATCAGCCCTTTGCCGGAGGAAGGCCATGCTACTGCTCAGGACTTTCTTTAGGGTGGTGGGGTCATATTTTGGAGCAAGCCTCCTCTTGGCTGGTTGTGCATTCTTACTCTCCCCGAGTACTTGCTCTGCATCTTCAGTGCTCCACGACAGGACAGCTGATGGATGGGGCTGGGGGCGGTCCTGCTACTCGGGGAGGAACGCTCACAGCACTGGTTGTTACTTCCATAGCATCTACTACTATGTGCTGGACACTGCTCTAAGCAGGCCACACACCGGCTCATTTACTCCGAATCCAACATTTCCAAGAAGAGAGAAGTAACTTGCCCATTGTCACACAGCCGGGGCAGAGAGCCCTGGGCCATCGAAGGCTCAACGGCCTTTCCATTGTTGGATAGGACAAGAAAGAGTCTAGGTTTTATTGTTTACCATGTGGAGGGCTTTCAATGCATGTATTTTCATTCAATCTTAAAAACCTCAGGAGGTAGAGATTTTTACTATGAACACACACATCCATATCCCCACCCGCTCTTTATGTTGTGTTTCTGTCTTTTGTTCTCATTATCCTTTCCACTATACAGCATAGTGGATATTTTACTTTGTTCCTTATTCTTTCTCCCCATTAGAATACAAACCATGGGATTTTGTGCCTTTTATTCCCCACCCTTGGGTTTCTCATACCTAGAACATGGCATGTAATTGGTGCTGAATAAGAAACTGTTGAACAAATGCCCATTTTACAGATGGGAAAACAAACTCAGCAGTTGTCTAACTTACTCAGGGTGGTGGAGCTGGTTAGTCACAGGCCTGGGATTTGAACTCTGGGCATCCTCACCTGGAGCCCCCACTCTTCGCTGTTCTTATCATCAGCAAACACACATATTGAGAGGCACCTTTTCTCTGGTATTTCCAGTTATCATCCCAGGCGCCATTCATTGATTAAAAAAAACAAGTCTCATCTCTGTTCTCCTTAACAGTCCTCCACATTTGCAAACAGTAATTGTTCTGTCTTATCTACTCCCGGGTCTCTGCAAGAGCAGCTTTTCCACCTCTCTCTCTCCTGGACATGTTTTTGTCTGTCCTTCTAGAAGCATGCTGCAGATCTCACCTCAGGGTGTGGAGAAGTAGAAGAAGAGCAAGCCAGGTGCTTGCCCCAGGGGCACTCGCTACTGCTCCCCTCACTGTCCCCTGCCACCTGCACCCCAACAAGGGGCCCGGCCAACCCTTCTTCATCCTCCCAAATGACATGGCGGATTCGAAGTCGTGAGGGTGTGTTCCCCGTCCTTCCGCAAAGGCACCGCTATGTGGGCAGAGGGCAGAAGAGCCACCTGCAGCCTGGCTATCCCATCTGTGAGGCAGAGAAAGGCGGGCAACCTCCTCCAGCTCCTCCGGAGGCTGAAATCAAGACTGAGCAGGCCTGCGCCAACGTCCCATCCTCTCTGTTCAGACTTGGTGCTGTCACATTCCTCACATAATTTCCCGTCCTTGTGCCTGCAAGGCACCGCCACTGTGTGGGAAGGGCACCCTTGCCTAATGAGCTTGCTGTGAAATCCAGCATCTCGTGGCCGTGTGGGCGCCCCTTGGCCCCGGGGCTCCCTTAAACAGTGGCGGCTGGAATGGAGTAAACACAAGTAGGAGGTAGGGAACCTCTCAGTCAAGTCCCAACCCCAGGAAACCCCACATTGCATCTGTCTTTCTGATTTATTAAAAAAAAAAAAAAATCAGGCTGAGAAATCTCTCCTTCACCTCTATCTCAGGGTGCCCTGGTAGATTTTGCTGGTGACAGGATCCCCACTTAAGCTATCTGCAAAACCTAGAAGGCAAGGCTGTCTGGACACACCTCATGAAAGCATGTGTGTCCCTGAGTTCAGACCCTCCTATCAACCCTCTTATCGCCACCATTCTGGAGACAATCACACCCATACATTCACAGTGCTCTGCTATCCTTCCCCAAATCAAGACTTGCTTGGTTCCTCCTTCGTCGCCCACAACGAGCCCAGCTGGAGCAAAGCTGAGTGATATGGGACATATCATGACAAAGGACTTCTCTTGATGCTATTATTTACCTTTAAGCCTTTCCTCTTTTAGAGGTGGCCTACGTGACTTCAGTAAGTTCTGGCCCTTAGAGATCTTTCATCTGGAAGCCTCCAGAACATTCTGGACACTATCACGTGAGCTTCATGAAATGGTGGCTTGGCAGACATTAAAATACCCATTTTTCATGGGGGAAGTAGGTTCTTTGAAGGTAACAGCATTCAGAAGCGTCTCGGAAATGGCACCAAAGCTATTATTTGAAGTACAAATGGCTGTTTTGATCTTGGGAGCCCCGTGTGGGCCCCGACGGCAGGCAGCTCCGCTGACAACCTAGTAGTTGGGCACCAACAAGTAATCGCCACCAGCCTGCCCCAGGCTCCTGCATGGCCACGGCAGCCCTGTGCTCCAACCCAGCTGTCTGCTGGTGTGGGAATATCACCTGTCCCTTTGCTAAGCAGCTGGTGCACTGGACATTCTCGCATTTTTCCTAAGAGGTGTCATTCTTCTAGTACCAGGTAGTTTGAATTATCCTTAGGCAATGGGCTTTGGCTTTCCCTTCCAAAATAAAACACTACGGAGGCTACGGAGAAAAATCCCAATGGTGTCCACGGAAGGCAGGCATAACTTCCACTACTTGGCCAAGCAAGAAGCCTTTGGCTACCAAAAGCATGGAGTGGGGGGCAGGTAGTTCTCCCAGAGGCCGCCCAAACTTCTTTCTCTGTTGCTTGGGCTGGTCTCCCTCCCCACAATCCCTTTTCCATCCAGTGGCCAGACTCATTTTCTTGACACTTATTTTCTCACGCCCCTTTTTGCTTGAGCCTGCAAAGGCTTCATGATCCTTTCAGAACACAATTCAGACTCTCTGCCCTGATGCAGAGTCCTGCAGGCTGTGACCTTGCCACACCTGCCCGGCCCCCACCTCGGGGCTCCTCCTCTTGTGCCCGCTCTACCCCGGCACACAGGCCTGCTTTCTTTGTTCTCGAACTTGCCAAGCATATTCTCACCTTGGAGCTTTCATTCACTCCTCCTTTAGCCTGCAGTGTTCTTCTCTGATTTTATTTATTTTAAATGTATTTAATCAACACTAACAGAGCAAGGAATGTGGGGCCACAATTCACAAATACTTACTCATCTTCCCTGATCTTTGAGTAATTGTTCTTCTTGCTTTCCTTTCCTTTTTTTTTTTTTAAGATTTATTTATTTATTTGAGAGAGAGAGAGAGAGAGAGCAAGAGAGTGAGCAAGTAGGGGGAAGGGCAGAGGGAGAAGGAGAGGGAATCCTCAAGCAGACTCTGTTCTGAGCATGGAGCCGGACCCTGAGATCACAGCCCTGAGATCACAACCTGAGCTGAGACCAAGTGTCAGACACTTAAACAACTGTGCTACCCAGGTCCCCCTTCTTGCTTTTCACATCTCAGCTGATATGTTAAGCCATCAGAGAGGCCCTTCTGGATCATCCGCACTAGCACTGGACCAGCTACCCAGGCCCTAAAAGCCTGTTTTCATTCTTTGCCTTGCACTTACTGCTGCTTGCTGTTTTCTTTCTTACTATCTCTCTCACTGGGATGTAAGCTCCATGAGGACAGGCCAACTGTGTCCTTATCGTCTAGGACAGTCCTGGGGGATATTGATATACTCAATCACTCCTTTTTAAGAATGAATGAATCTATAGAATGCTGTGAGAATCCCGCCCCCCCGCCAAATTTCTGTGCCCATAAGACTCTCGACATAGGTACACTTATTTATTCACAGACTTGCAGGAATGTGATGCTCTTCTGGTCACACATGGGAACAAAACTTAGTTGCATAATATAAATGACCATTTGAACCCAGCAAAGGAAAAATATGTTCCAAGAACACAATCATAAGAACAATGTTTTTGCCTTCAATGTTTGCTTAACACCACTGTTCTATTCCTTTGGGTCTCCTACTGGATACCCAATTCCTCTGACATTTAAAAACAAAACATGCTTCTATGACAAAAATATATTCCAGTCCCTACATCACTTATCTTTGGGGATCCAAAAGATATCTTGGTCGTATGTATATTGATAACTAAAGAAAAAGTAATTTTTAGGTCTTAACTTATCATTGAACATATAACCAGAACTCAAAGGAAACTTGGGATTATGTTTAGCTTAGAGGCTTTTTAATTCCTTTTTCCTTAACCAAGACCCACAGTATGAATCACATTTTATGTCAGAACCTGGTACTCATACACATACGTAGCTGAAATGGGCAATTCATGGAACAATCCGTACCCTAACTACATACAATGGTCTCTTATATTTCTAGTCTATTCGATTTGATTCGATTCGATTTGATTCAGTTCAGTTCGATTTGATTCTATCCCATCCCATCCCATCCCATTCTTTAAAAGGATGGCTCTACTCACTAAATTGATTTCACAACCCACTAAGTTTATAACCTAAAGTTTGAAAACACTGATTCTGATCCTAACCCTTTTTTTTTTTTTTTTTTTTTGCACAGAAGAAAAGACAGCCCAGAAGGTTGTGAATTGCTCAGGGCCCAATAGCTAGTACAGAACTGGGATAGAACCCAGCATCTGATTTATGGTTCCTATCTGAACAACTGCTTCAAGTCACCAGTGTGAACCTCTGATCACCTGGGAAGAAATTCCATTGGTTAAAGCATTGTCTTTTGTAACCTTTGAAATTCAAAGTGTTCAGCAATTAGCAGTTCATAGACAAGGTCAAGTTGCTGACACCACATCACATTTAGGATGCCTTTTCCACTCCAGTGTGGAGTACTTACACAATAGACCAGCCCCCTCTGAGTTAATGACACTCCCAAAAGGCAGACCCTCAGCCTAGCAACGTATGTATATACGTATAGACTATTGTGCCCCAGAGGGCTAATTACATTGTACAACAATTTGTTTTCTCACATGTTTCTCAAAGAGAAATGACCTGCTGATCTAAGATCTCATACATAGAGGAAAGGCATTTCATGAGGTGATAATTCCAAAGAATTCCAAGCTCAAAGTTAAATGGCTATATACACACTGGAATTAATATATTCATTCTTTCTTAATATGAGGTAAGCCCTAGAACTCAAAAGGAAAGGTTTTAGACATTCCGAGAAGGAATCTGGACCAATAATGTATGATATTTTTTTCTGGGTTTAAGGAAAAGCATAAGAAATACCAGGGTTTACATGTACACTCTTGGCAGGTGGTTTGAGAAAGAGAACCCAGGCCCTCAGAGGGACAGAGGTTACCCCTGATTTATCAGTAAGTATACACCGAGCTATGTGGGAGCTGCACCTACATCTGTGACAACTTTGCACACAGTATATAAAGAGTAAATTAAAAAGTACAAGCAGCTAGCAATTGAAACACTCCCAAAGGAAAAGTCAACCAGAACAGACAGGCAGCATGAAAATCCCAAACCAATGAATGGAATGAATTTGACCCAGACAGTGGTGGTCAGTTCACCTGGTCATTCAGAGGTGTCTCTGTGCCTTTATTTTTGGCTACTGGGCTCTTCCAGGGTCCCAGACAATGAGCCATCATGCTCAGGGTCACAGAGCCTGCTTGCCCTGACTCAGGAAGCGTGGGGTAGACTCCCCGTTTGTTCAGCCCATAAGTTATGTCGCTCACTGTCTGAGCCTTCCTCCCACACGGCAGAACCTGGGGCGCTGCACCTGAGTTGGGGTGGGTGGGGTCTGTATGCCAAGACTGGGTGTGGCAGTTCAGGTAGAACTTGCCCCTGGGCTCTGATGCTTAGAGACAAGGGAACCAGGCAAGAGAAAATACCTCATGTAGAAACCAAAATCAAGAGCGAGGCAGTCCTTCTGAGCGAGGATCCAGGCACAAGGGGAATCAGGTTTGGGGCAATAGGGCAGAAGTGTGGCATGTGGTTAAACTTGGAAGAATTCTTGATCTATTTCAAGGCCAGCTTTTTGAAGGATAGGATAGGATAGGATAGGATAGGATAGGATAGGATAGGATAGGATAGGATAAGATAGCATGGAAGAATATTTTATGGAGTAAGAGTATGGTTTGTTCTGTGAAGCATCATTTCAGTTAAGTATATGGGTACCAGGTTATGATGGCAAATAGAGCTTCTCCTGGGGATCTTGGTTAAAGAAATGTACTTTGGTTACCTATTGCTGTGTGCTTGGAAAGTTGCTAGGGGACACAGTTCCTCTAACAGCATGTCCCCAAGAGGTGACCCAAGTTTGGCCAACATAACATTCCACACAGCCCCAGGCCCTTTGCTTGGTGTCAGCTGCATCACCTCCTGTACGTCGAAGGGCACTTTTCTAGGTTGGCCTGGCCTGAACAAAATGTGCTCAGCCCCCTAGACCTTGCCCTGTGCCCACCACCCCACCCCAACCCCATATGGCTACTTTTTCTCAAAATAGGAGCTATGACGTTAGCCAGGAATAGTGACTTGACAATAAAGAACAGGCAGAGATGGTGCCTGGAGCCCGAGAAGCACATTCACTGATGGACAATAAACCAGCAAATAAATACCTCTCTCTCTCCATTATTCTCAGTCTTTTTTTGATAAATCACTGTACCTCTCATGGACCCATGATCTTTGTAATACATATTTAAATCAAGTTGTACAGTTAGGGACCTCACACAAAATGTTGGCCCAGAGTCCTTCAAACCCCGAAGCCAGCCCTAGTGAAGAGGATGGTCACCTGATCCTGGCCTTAATCTTATATTTAATCTTTCTCCTTGGTGGCCTCCACAGTGCCTGCATGGTGGTCAGCCTATAGGCAGTCCTCAATAAATATGGTCTGGAAAAAAGAGAGAGTTGGTAACACTGGTAATGCCCTAATGTTTCATTTTTGACCTTCTCAAAAGCAGTGTGTAATAAGGGAATTACCCTAAACAGTGAAATAATAAAAATACTTCCAGAAGGTGAATGTGAAAGTCAGATTTTAGGCAGACTCCAAACCGAAGTTCAGTTTCAGATAAAAGGAAGGTTCTCAGCACAGAGCTACTCAGAGACGACACGGGGCAGAGGACATGGGGGCCGGATGTGGGCAGTGGGACATGGGAGGTTTCTCTCTGACCTCCGCCAGGTGGCCAACTCTACTACAGATTAGCAAACACGCAGAAAACCACAGGGACAGCCACTTGGGCTAAGGAGGAACACGCTCTCAAATGGTAAACCCACAAATGAACATACAAGTTCAGAATTCATAAATGTTCCAGAAAAGACAGCACAGTTTAAAAGCAGTATGCATTTCATTATGAAGCAGATTTACTGATTGGTTTCAGTTTTATGTCACTGGAAGGATATATCTTGGCAGGATTTCCATGTTCAGATCATTCCCTGCTGCTGCTTTTGATTTTTTCCTTCCTTAGTTGTGACCTCTACCAGAACTCTTGACACTGAGCTATGATGTTCTTGAACATGCAGCAATGCCAAGCCGAGGCACTTAATCAAACAATTGCAGTTGAAATTTCTGATCTCTTTTGTTTTTGAAATTTGGGTTGGAAAATGAGGTTTGAGGGCAAAGTACTCTTTATAAGCAGTGGCCTAACCAGCACCAGCTTAAATTGCTGAAATGGCTGTTCTGCTTAAAAATCTACATTTATAAACACGTGTGGTAACAAAAACACGACTAGAGCTACTGTCACATTCCTCCTTACAGCCCGACTGTATTTCTGATGATCCTATTTCCCTTTGTTTCCTTTTGTCTCAAATCCTGGGAAATACTTCGCTTCTCAGAATTAAAGGATTGAATAGCTCCTATTCGGCACAATTTCTTCCCAATTTAGGAAAATGGTGATGCAGACTATTGCTTTTGCCAGATTGGGAAATGGCAGCAAAAGCATCCCCAGTGTTTGCCAGCCCCAACACCCACACCCACTGCTGAGCCCTGCTCCTTGAGGCCACAAATACCCACTGTGCCTGGCCCCTGAGGGTTTTCCTCTGCAGTGACCAAGGAGGTGAGCACATGCCTTTTGTTGGATGAATTAATACATGCATGAAGCCTGCAATAGGCAACTCTCTGGGCTCTGGGGGACAGACTCTATGAGCTACTGTTGCATGACCCAGTAGGTACCCTCAGAATAGAGGTGGAGTGGGAGAGGGAGCCCCACACATAAGGAAGAGCCAACTGCAGCAGCCTTGACTTTCAGAGATTCCTGGGGGAAGGACCTTACCCTTCTGACCCTGTCCTTCCTCCTCCATGTGAGGCCACTGGGCTACATGTTGCCCAGTTCTCTCCTCTGGGTTTCATAAGCGGCAGCAAAATGTTCTCTGAAGTAGGGGTGCCAGAGGATTGTTTTCCCCCAAAGAGAGTCACCCACCGTGTGGAAGAGTCACAGTGATAACTAGGGAAGAGGAAGGCACAGCAACACAAGTATCCCAAATCAGTGAGAAAAAGGGAGTCATTCTGGGACCTAATACCATCTCAGTTCTGCCTGGGAACCATGGTTTTGTACAAGCTCAAGAATCATGGAATCTTAGCTGGAAGGGATGTTAAGATCATCTACTCCAACATTCAGTCAGTCCAGGAATTTTCTCTAAAATATCCCTGGCAGGATGTACAAAATCTTTGCAAAGATGAGCGACTTTCCAGCTGAAGAGGTATCCAGGGCATGACCACAAAGAGCCTTTACAAAACTAGTAGCGTCCAGGGCACCTGGGTGGCTCAGAATGTTAAGTGTCTGTCTTCTGCTAAAGGTCATGATCCTGGAATCCTGGGATCAAGCCCCGCATCGGGCTCCCTACTCAGTGGGGAGTCTGCTTCCCCTCCTCTCTCTGCTCCTCCCCCTTGCTCATGCTCTCCCTCTGTCTCTCTAAAATGAATAAATAAAAAATCTTAAAATAAAACCAAACTAGTAGCTTCCACTTATTGAGAGCACACGTTATCACACATCATGCTAAGTGTCTCACTTGCATATTCTTAGTTAGACTTCATAACAGCCTTATTAGATAGGAACTACCAATGTCCCCATTTTGTAGATCAGGAAATCAGGGATTAGACATGCTCATTAATTTGCCTTTGGTCACACAACTGATAACTGGCACCGTCAGGATTCAAAAACAGGTCTGGCTGATATCAGAGCTAAACAGATAAAATAAACTAGTCCTTTCTCTGAGGCTTCCTATGTCATATAACAAAGTGCCAACTTCCTCTTGAGATCAAGAGGAGCCTTTAAAGGCTTGGAGAGCAAGGATATATTTCTTTCCCAAAGATGCTTCAAAATGCTAAGAAACTTGCCAGAATGGGCTACTCAGAATCCTCTGCCATTCTACATAGATGGTACCCCATGGAACTCTTAACTTCCTTTGTTTAGGAAATACTCATACATGACTCTTGAATAACTTGCTGTTGAGTTTTGCCATCAACTTTTCTCCCTTTTTTTGAAAGTTGGGGCCATTTTCACATCTCTAAACTTTTGGCACTTCTCATCATATGTTTTTGTAGGATATTGTCAGTAATGTTACCAGTAATGATGTCAAAATCTTATCTTTGATTATTCTATTTATTTTACGAATAGTGTTATTAGAATCATGAGGAAAAACAAGCTCCAAAGATGGATGTCCCTACCTGTCAGACATTTAAGACATTTCTAATAGATTTTAATGAACTTCCCATTGTGCCAATAAATAAGGGCAGGTAAATTGCACTCACGAGCAAACCAGTTCTTTTCAGTTATGTATTTTAAAACATATTTTACTGAAAATTTTATTCAGGAAATGTGTTGTAAACCAACTTCATTTCATCAGCTTGGTTTTACCAGGACTTAAGTGGGGCATTCACATTGAAGCAGGGACTATGGTAATGGAGCCCACCGTTTCTGCCCCAAGGCAATGCCCCGATCTACACCATTGGCTTCCCTCTTATCTGCAGCTTAGAGCAGAATGGTTGATATTTTGGAGTTTACCATTCATCTTCTTTCCAATTTGTTGTACAGATAGAACCTCGGCAAACATCAGATATAATCAATGGGGCCACCAAAACCAGCTCAGGTGATAAAAGCCTCCTCTGGTGAATAAGGGGAGCACAGGGGAATTTTAGGGCAGTGAAACTATTCTGTATGATACTGTAATGGTGGATACATCTGTCAAAACCCATCGAATGTACAGCACAAAGAAAGAACCCTAATGTAAACCAGGGACTTTAGTTACTAATAAGGTATCAATATTGGCTCAATTGTAACAAATGTACCCCACACCAGTGCAAGATGTTAAAAATGGGAAACTGGGGCACAGAATGAGGGGGTATGTGGGAACTCTGTACTTCCCCTTAATTTTTTCTGTAAACTTAAAACTGATTTTTTTAAAAGTATTTTAATTAAGGAAAAAAAAAAAAGCCTCCTCTTGGTATATAAGTCTGCTGCAACAAAATAAGAGGGGAGAGAAAGGAGGGAGAAAGAAAGAGAGAGACAGGAAGGAAGGGAGGGGGGGGGGGAGGGAGGGAGGGAAGGAAAGAAACATTATATGACAAAGGATCCAATTAGGAAAAACACATAACTTAAGAAATGGAAAAAATTTAAATACAACTTAAAGGAAAAGAAATTCCTCAAGTGCTTTGTACTACGGGAATTTTGAAAACACATGTTAACAAATGACTGTAGAATGGCAATGATCTAGCCGAAAGAAGAAAGAAGAAAGAAAAGAAAGAAGAAAAGAAAAGAAAGAAAAGAAAGAAAAAGAAGGAAAGAAAGGAAAGAAAGGAAAGAAAGGAAAGAAAGGAAAGAAAGGAAAGAAAGGAAAGAAAGCCAAATCCAACAAGGCAGTAGAGAGGTTCACTGAACCTATCTTGTCACAAAATCAATTGGCAGGGACATGAGCACAGTGTGCAATTCCATTTATCCAAGTCAGAGATGGACACTGAATGGAAGAGCAGAACTGGACACATGAACGGTGAGCACAGAAAGGGCTGGTTGTAAAACTAAATCCCACCTAAAAGTGAGGGTTTTGGGGTCCTCTGCTGACCTAAAGCCATCAGAGAGTTAGAGCATATTCGTCTGTGGTCTGGGGACACCACTCACACCTGACAATGTAAGGTGCTTTTGTACAAGTTAGAAGAAGGTATGAGCAATAGGAGAACAAGTTGATGAATAAAAAAGTGCCCTTCTGGCTGGACCAGGGAGAAAAAGGCAAGGGCAACTAGCGGGCTCAATGGGTAGAGCCCGCGACTCTTGATCTTGGAATTTGTGAGTTCAAGCCCCATGTTGGGGGTAGAAATTACTTAAAATTAAAACAAACAAACAAAAACAACAACAAGAAAAAGGCCAGCCCCCTGGGCAGAACAATCAGCAAACACCCTTCCTCCAGGCTGACATACACCCTTGCCGGGCCGGGCTTCACAGAGTGCCGGCTGGATTTCAGCTCTGGTAAGGCTCCGTTGAAGATACCCTGGTGTGGGGCACAACCTGCACAGCTGTGCCTGACTTCTTTACGTGGATAAACTCCTCCTGCTTGTGTAGACTCAGCTCCTGCGCCCTCACTCGGATCCCTGGTTGATGAGCTACAGCACTGATGCCTAGAGTGTTTTGGTTCTGGAAACTCCACTCTACCTGAGGAGGCAAAACTATTCCTTTTTGTTGAATATGGAAATACATCAATCATGGGCTTTGAGAAATAAGTATAGAGATAAAGCAATTCAAACTTACATTATTAATTCTTGTGCAAATTTTATATTTATAAATAGAACAGTTAGATTTGTGGATTAAACCAAGTTGAAATTATATTTTAACATTGGCAATTTTAGTCAGTCAAATATTCATTTTAAGCCAAATAACTCATAAATAATCCTTTCTGTACATAAAGTCACCGCTTTAACATTAAAAAGAACTCCAGCGAACAATAGGCAAAATAGGATGTGGAAAAAACACAGATTGAGGTTTATAGAATTGCAGAACTGAAGAAATAAATTGAGCATGGAAATAATACCATTCCAGAATCAATAAATAGATTAGAATAGCAAGAAACAAAATAGTTAAAGTCAGAAGTCAATTACTAACATAAAATAACAGATTCAAATAATCAAAGTAAATGGAGAGGAAAAAGACAAATCACAATAAAAAGAATGCAATAGGTAAAAGTTAGTACCCTTAAAGGAAAAAAGTCAGCAAATAAAAACTAAAAATATTCAAAGATACATCAAGAAATGAATTTTCCTGAAATGTAGGGACAAGGGAGCCTCCTAACCATGGGGACACATTTTCCATAAAATTGATACAAAAATTATGACTGTTGAGACTTATCCTGGTTGTTATTAACCTTCCAAGTAAAAATCAAGAATTTTTCAGTTATCCAAATAGAGAAGCTTCTAGAGAATATCTGAGGCCTCAGACTTGTCCACAACAACATTCACAGCCAAAATACATTGGAGCAATGTTATAAGGGAAAGAAAGCATGATCCAGGAATGTTACACCCAACCAAGATGTCATTCAAGTACAGAAAGTCCCAAACATGAAAGAACTCAAGAAATACAGCACCCTAGAGTCCTTCTTGAAAAACTATGTATTGATGTAACCAAGGGATAAATGGACAAACCGAGGACTAATATTTAATGCCAGAAAATAGTGAAGCAATGTTTATAAGATTCTAAAGGAAAGTGATCCAGGAATATGATATCTGGCCAAGTTTTCCTTTCAAGCATTTAAGAATGAAATCCAGCCAATTAAGTGATAAATCAAAGTAAAAAAACAAGGAATAGAATAACCACAGTAAAAGTGAGCAAGGAATCACTTACAAAGAAAACTACGGTTACAAAATGAAATATCAATGTTACAAAACTTAAACTCACATAGGACCTAAGAGAGGAGGCAGGAAGAAGAATAAAAGCACACAAATATCCCACTTTCACAAGAGTGACTCTATTCCATCTAAAAGTGAAATGGACTTTAAAATAACCAATGCCTCCTGCCATTTAAAGTTTTCTGGATCTTTTTCATCAATCATAGAAGAATCTCTTCAGGAAAGACTCTTTCATGGAGGAAAAAAAAAGATCTGAATTCCTGAAATCCCTTTATTTTACATGTTTCTGCTTCATTTAAGAAAGATGATTTTTAATTCTTTTTAAAAAAAATAGAATGGACAGCATGATGTCATGTTCATAAGACGATGTTGTGAGTCTATGTTTTTCTTTGTATATGTTCCTGGAAAGATCACTGGAAATTTGTTCCATAATGCTAATAATACTTAATTCTTGGTGATGAGGTTTAGGATGATTTTTTTTTCTTTCTTTATATTTTTCTGCATTGCTTAGATTTTTATATCCACTATGAACCATTTTTACAAGAAGCATACAGTAGTCATTCTTAGAGGAAAATAAATTGGCCTCAGGGGGTGAAAAATTAGCGGATCTGGAGGGAGAGGGTTATGTACACCAATAATCAGTTTAAAAGGAGCTCCCATGGGCACAGAACTAACCTTAAAGAGAAGGCACTTGCCTATGTTGTGTGATTTGAAGGACACAGAAAGACACCAGCCCATCAAAAATTATCAACCCTTTGAATTGATCAACTATGGTTACAACCACATGAATTCATTTATCATTTCTCCTATCAACCTGCTGGTAGGTGAAAGACAAAGATCCAAAGGGATGATAGATGTATGCTGGAAGCCTGGACTGAGCTAATAAAAGTAACACCCAAGGTCAGCAGCAGGTGCCTGGGGGGATGAGGATGGAAGGAAGCAGAGCTGGTGGGCAGAAAGCAACACCGGCCAAGGATCAGGTATTGATAAAGCAGAGACTCCGAAGACTGAACACATCCGCAGTGGAGGTCAGTTTGAGAACCAAAGTCAAATGAGGAACAAGGGACAGACAGGATGGAAGTATAAATTTGAGACGGGGACACTGTGAGTAATTTCCTTTGGGCAAGACTTGTTTGCCAGACGCTTCTTTGAGAGGCCCCTGGCTCACATTCCAGGCTCAAGCTGCCGATTAGGGGCCCCAAGGAGTATGGTCAAAAGGGTCAAATATTAGCATGGTCTGAATTAGGCTGACTTGGGAAAGGGTCCCGCAGAAGCCTGGGAGTGGCAGGAGACGTCGAAGTCTCCACTGAAAGTGGGCACTGCATAGCCTGAAAGGAGGGGTGTTTGTAGAGAAGGGCGTTGTGTAATCAGGCCCCAAAGATCAGCCTCATAGTCTTCAGACATTCCCCTATCTTCGGCTAGCCTTGCCCCTATTGAAACTTGAAATAAGCCAAGGCATAGATGCCTAAGAGCTACTAGAAAAAGTCTGTTTGGGTAGCAAGCACTGGTCTCCTTTTGATCAGGGGAGGGGATGTATCCGTGCTGGTCACTCTGTACACACAGCTGTTTCCAAGACTCTCACCTGTTTCTGGATTTTAAACTGGTAAACCCGAGCCAAAGGCAAAAAGCCTGCCTGGCCCCTGTTTGCACAGCAGTGGTACAGAAATGGCCCCAAGCTCCTATGAAGCTAGCTGCCTCACACTGAAACTCGGGATTTATTTCCAGTGAGCAGCGATGTTAAGTCGAAGGTGCTCCTCACACAGCCTTGAAACACCCCCACTGGGTCAACATGGTTCACAAAGCTTGTGTTTGGAAGCATTATTACCCACTGGGTCAAACGGAGACGGGATTAATTAGGAGCAATAGAAACTCATTTAAAAACCAATATTAGTCACTTTAGTGTATGCCCAACAGCTGACAAAGCCCGAGTCTGCACATCGCCTTACTGATGTGAAACTTGGAACAAAAATTAGAACAAGCCAGCACGCACAGAGTCAGAGTGGGAGTAAAAAAAAGCCACAAATGAAGTATAATAAATGGTGTTCCCTGAAGAGGCAAGATGCCTCCCTTAAAGAAAGTCGAGGAGTGGAGAGTGTTGTGGACACAGGTGCTGAAACAGCTTCTCACTTCCTCCCTGGTCCTCGGGCTCCATGAAGAAGGAAGGCTATAGCCCCCACCCCACCCCCGCCTAGGAGGATGTCAAAGTCACTGCATAAACAAAAACATAACAAAACACAACAAAAACATGAACACTGCATTAAAAACAAAGTGAACCAAGAGGTAGAGTAGTGTGGTAGCAAATGCATGCTGTTGGGAAGTACTCGGTTCTAGCTCTTCCCCCAGTGGACAGGGTAGCCTAGGCCGCTCGTTCAAACGTTCACAGTCTCCTATCTCCTCATCTCCTCCTGTGAAGGGATGCTCTGTTTATCAGCACCAACCACTCAGCTCCCAAGCTCAAACCTGGGAGCCACCGTCCAGCTTCGATGCCTGGAACCCAGGGCAGCGGGTCCAGCGATTCCATCAGCGAGCATCTTTGGCATCTTTCCCCCTTACCCGTCACAACTCAAACACCTTGCTCCAGGTTATGCCGGCTCTCACTGGATCCCTGAATTTACCGCAGCAGCTTCCTCCTGCTTGCCTTCCATTGCTCCCTCTTTTAATTGAGACCATCCACTGGACTTTTGAAGTGATTTTCCTAAAACATAAACCTTATTAAGAGTCTCTGCTGAAGGTCCTTTTATGGCTTGCCGTGGCTTCCCAGGTGGAGTTAAAGCCCTATGACTTGGCTCCAGGGAAGATAGGGGTGTGAATTATGCCCACCTGTCTAGCTTCATCCCTGTTGTTCCCAGGTGAACAATCATCTAGGTTCACCCAGGTTTGTCCTGGTTTTAGTCTTGTATCCTGGGAACCTCCCAGTCATTGAACAACCAGAAGGATTGGTATCCCTACTGGGACCCTTCTCTACAGCCCTAAGGGCTATTTATAGCTCCCCAGAGGCTCCCTATATGGGTCCTCGCTCTTGGTATTTTGTAAGCCTAGAATGATCCTCTCTTTCTCTTTCAACAAAACCCAACCAAGCACCTCATCATCTGGGACACTGGTTCTCAAAGGGTGGACCCCTAACAGCAGGGTAGGCATCCCCTGTGAACATGTCTGAAATGCATACCCTTGGGCCCCACCCCAGACCTACTGAATCAGCAACTCTGGGGTGGAGCCGGGCAATCTGTGTTATAACAGGCCCTTTAGGGGATTCTGATGCTCCTGTAGTAGGAGAACCACGACTCCAGAAACCTTCCCTGAGCAAGGGCCCCTCCCCCAGCAGCCTTGCCAACTCCCTGCTCTCCATTACCAGGCCAGTTCACATTTGCATCATTGTACTTAGACACTAAACTGCAATTATTTGCCTACATAGCTACTTCCCCAGTCTGACTACAAAGTTCTTTGAGGGCAGCCTCGCCACTTTCTGTTGCTTTCCAGGTAATATCAGTGTATTTATAAATTTGGGGCAGTTTTATTAACTCTTTTATGAAGGGAACAGATTTACTAAATTATATTTAGTTCCGTAAGTCAAACCATGTTGTAGAGAAGTGTGTAATCCTAGGAGAAAGAATGTCAGAGATTGACAAAGAAGCAGGTGTTCGCGTGCTCCCTGGAAGCATCTGTATGAGTAGATTTTGCCCTAATTCTCTTTAAAAGCCACAATTCTTGGCTCCCCTCATTTAATTGTAATGATAGACATTCTTTTCCTGCTCAAAGGATTATCACTACATTTCAAAATATCTTATTCCTTGAGCTCTAAGTCTGCACACTAAATTTTTAGGCATAAAAAAAACCTCTGGGGGACTAAAAATTGATTTTGAATATTTCACAGCCTCCGAGTTTGCGCTCTTTGTGCTATGAAGAACCCACACTTTTGGTCTCAATTAAAAACATTGCCACATGTCTGCTATTAATAATGAAAGCAATTTACTTCTGTTGAAATTAAAAGCCTTCATTTCTCTTTGAAAAACCTAAATGCAATTCACATGGTTTACAGACATGTTTCAAAGCTTTCTTCCCCTTTACAGTTCTCTTTTTTTTTGGTTTTGTTTTTTAAAATAGACTTAATCTTCAAAGATTTATGATTGCCATTTGGTGTCTGAAGATACAGATCTAAGCACACACATAAGCATATGTGTGTGAGCGTTTACATTGATACTGATATTTGTATGTTATGGTCAAACAAATAATCTGCCTTCTGAGGCAACTTGTTATTTGTTCATGTGAATATAATTTAACTGATTTTTTTCCCTAGCGTTTTACTTGACATTTTAAGAGTCAGTGAAACTATGAAGAAAAAAACTTTCAATGAAGAAACATAATTGTTTTCAGCAAGCCACATGTGACATTTCAGATGTATGTTTTATATGGTATTGTCTTGAAAGAGTATACATTAGGGGAGATTTTTTTAAAAGTAAATCAGAAGAAAACCTAAAACAACTAATTAACATTCATCAAATACATAAGAAGAAGAGATGCAATTTGGACCACATCAAATGTCCAAGTCCTAATGGTCCAGTTTCATACACTGAACATTGGAAAAACAGATTTTGATTCAAAAGGATTATTCTCTCCCCCAAACAAGTGCATATGTTACAGAGTTGCTGCTATGGGTTAGGGAGAGACATCTGGAAGCAATTGGGGCAAGACTTCCGCAATACTCACTAGAAAGCAAATCCTATGCCAGGGCCCTGGATTTCTGAAGGACTAGGAAAATTTAGGGTCAGAATTAAGTGGAAAGTTTTTAAGGCAATAATATGAGAAATTCATTTAAAAATTATCTTAAAGGTATTAATAGCAATGCTTGAGATTTTGTTTGAAATTTGTTCAGCTTGACCCATGTTCATTGGTATTTGTTGAAAGGGCTTATCTGTCTCATTTTGCTGAATAGACACAAAATAAACTCATATGCAATCATGTAATAACCTACAATATAGTTCATACAAAAAATGTTCTAAATTTATGATATCTCAAATGGGCATTTTGGAGTTTTTGTTGTTTTTTTCCTGTTAGTTTTATTTATTTATTTATTTTTCAAGATTTTATTTAAATTCAAGTTGGTTAACATGTAGTGAAGTGTTAGTTTCAGGTCAAATGAGCATTTTTCTTTATTTGTTTACTTGCTTATGGCTGAAATAGTGGCTGGTTCATTACACATGTTTAATAGATTGGATGTTTTAGTAATTTTTCAATCACTATTGTAAATTCCTAACAGATATTATCTTGTACTATATTGCCTTTTTAACTTAACTTCAACCAGATATTTCAGGGTTATCCAGTTTGGCTACATTCGGAGACATGATATGAAAAGAGCATATAGATATATAGATGTGGGTGGTGATTAAGGAGAAACTAGTTGGAAGTGACAATGTTTTGATGGATCAAAAGTAAGCAGGTAAATAAGCCAAAAACCCAAATGCTGCTGTTACTAGCTCCACAGGATCCTGTAATTAAAATCAAGTAAAATGCTAATCATGAAGAGCTAAATTAACATAGGTAGATTTCACTGAAACTGTAGAACATATAAATCTTTTTGATAAAGTTAATGTGGCATAAACGTTCCCCAAACTTCCGCCTTAGAGCATATTATTTTTGCTCTAAAAACCCTTTAAAAAAAAGCTCTGATATTTAGTAAACCATTATCTAAAATGTATCAAAATTAGAAGCTGAAAATAAGTATTTTAAGATAAATAGAAATTAAAGAGGCTAAAATTCCTCTGACTATAGTCAATTGGTCAATTATGTCTGTCTTATTATAATTTTTAATCTACTACAACCAGCTCTTTTTGACCCTCACTATTCAGGCAATGTTTAAAAAAATTTAATAATCAACATATTTATAAATAGTTCAGCATGTAAAATTATACACATTTTCTCAAGTTAATACTCTAAACTTTGTCCTTAACTTTTTGAGACACGAAATTAGCAAAGTTCAGTAAACCCCTTGAGGTTTTAAATTTAGCTTTACATGATTCATGCCTCTAAGGACGGGGAGAAGACCATCTTCCATTTGCCTTTTCCTATAGAAGAGATCCAATTTCTGCCTGTTTTATAAAACATCTACAGCTGAGATCTCTTAACATTTTTGCTCTTATACCCCATCAGTTAAAAAAAAAAAGGCAGCACTCTACTACATCCTTGATAAAACATACATAAAAAGACGATTTTTTAAAAGAATGAAATAAGGTTAAACTAAACAGTATCTTAAACATTATTAATGGTGTTAAACAATATCTTTTTGCTTTAAGACTCACTGTGCTTTTTTTTTGACCATGCTTTTTTTATGAAAAATCTTTGAAAATCTTGCTTTAATATTTTGTAATAAAGAGAGTTAAATGGTTATCTTCATTCTTGGCTGTAAGAGCCCTGGTGGCTAAAGCAGGCAATACTCAGTTACATCACTCCAAATGGAAGAAACTTTGTATTGGTTGGGTGTTCTAAATCATGGCATTCATTTTTCAATCCTATCTACCAATTTTATCAATGTTTCCATTGAAATTGGCTAAAAAATTTCCATTTTCTTATGTCAATCAAGACTTTGAACTATTCTGTTTCATTGCAAACTAATCAGAAAGTTTTACATTTAATATTTGGGCATTTAGTTGGACAGTTTAGAAAGTTTTCTTTCCAAGTGTTTTAGGGGTAGAGATATGAAGGTATTTATACTATGTTAGCAACAAAATCATATAGTGATTACAATAATTGCAAGGATATATTTTCAATATTTGAGGGTAGAATAGTCTCTTTTGAAAACCAGTTTCTCCCTCATTTATTATTTTTAAAGTTACCGTTGCTTGGAGGGTAATAAGTAAGTGCTGATTACTTATTTTTGAGCCTTGCTTTGTCAGATTACTTCTCTCATCCACCCCCTCCCCACCTGTCCCCGCAAAACACCCTGCTAGGTAGCTTTCAATTGACACGGACTTATGGTTAAAGAAAAGGTCAGAGTTTCTTGGGCACTTGGGTGGCTCAGTCGGTTAAGCATCTGCCTTTGGTTCAGGTCGTGATCTCAGGGTCCTGGGATGGAGTCCTGCATCGGACTCCCTGATGAGCAGGGAGTCTGCTTCTCCCTCCCCCTGCTCTTATGCTCTTGCTTTCTCTCTCTCCCTCTAAATAAAATCTTTAAAAAGAAAAAAGAAAAGGTCAGAGTTTCTCAAGCATGTTGTTCCTTATTAATAAGAGAAAAGATACAACTTATTTTATAATAGATAACTCTCCTAAGAACGTTCCCGTAAGACTAACAGTCAACCTCAGGGTGGTATAAAAGATCTGTTAACTCACAATCTCCTTACAGAGTTTTATGAACATTCCCCATCTGAAGTTCTTAGTTTGTGAAAACAGCAAATCAAAGACTCCTAGGACGTGCACAGCTGTGCCCCAGCAGGCAACCGGCACCTGTGAGGGTCCTGCCCGGGCTGCACGTTTGAGCCCTGAGACCCTGCGATACACAGACCAAATGAGGGTGACAGGTCAGCTTCTGTATGAAAAGTTAAGAAACCTCCATCTTTTTTCTTATTTTTGACACAAGAGTAAAAGTAAGTACAAATGCTGCCGTCCCCTTATGAGGCAGGAAGTGCACACGGACCACTTTGGAAATAACTGTTTTGTGGCTTTCCCAGTCATGTTTGTGTATTTCATCCTCCTGTCTCCGATCTGAGGTTTGGGACGAAGCAAAAGTATAACCATGTTATATGATGTTAAATCAGCCCCTGCCAGTTATATCCGGAGAAAGCTGATGTTGGTAACTCTTTCCTCTCCACGTAATGGACCTAGGAGCGGGGAAAGCATTGATGATCTTTCATGGATTTTCCTGGTTTAAGTAGGAGTAAAAGCTCCATGAGCACCCAGTAGGGGCACGAGGAGCTTCTTTAACCCTCAGCAGTACACAGGGTTGGGACAATCCATGCTGGAGCCATGCGACAAGGCGTAAGCTGCTCTGAGCTGAACTCCCGGCAACCCAGGTGCTCTCCCCCTGCACGGGAGGATAGCCAGTGATATGCTGGGGATTTGGAGCCTGTTCCCTCAGCTGACTTCCCTTCTCAAAATCCAGTGGTGTCTGGATGAATATTCATATTCCCACATATTGCTTTCTATTCCCGCTGTGTATTCCGTCATTTAACCCCCTAGGTGTCTTCTGCAAAGAGACCCACCAGTTCCCACTTTCTAAGCTTCAGGGAAGACTGAGACCATTACCAATGGGTGGGCTGAAACATAAGAGCCCAGCCACCATCCCATCCTCAAATATCCCTTCTTGAGCCATAGTTGCCAGGTGCTGGAATGAACTTGATTCCCCACTGCAGAACCAGACAGCCCCTAGGGGGCAGTAGGGCAGACAGCCTGAATAAGAAGAGCCCACCCTTCCCCAAAGGGTTCAGTGTCAGTGGTGTGCACGGGGCATTCCTCATGGTCTGGTCCAGTGACGGCCGTGCCTGTGTCTTTAGCAGACCAGCTGTGTGCTTTCAGTTTAAATCAACGAAAGTTGATCTGTGCTGCTTTAGAGCCAAGAACACTAACTTGTACAATGAGCGATTCAAATAGATTCCAAGGAGAACGTGAAGAGTTGCCACGGGCTCTCAGACTGGCTGCTGGCACGAGTTAGCACCATTAAGAACTCATCTGCCTCGCTTATCTCAAAGGCTGCTCAGCTCTTCCCACTAAACACTTGTTTATTGGCATCCGCGAGGCGCCAGGCACAGTGCACAGAGCTTTGGGTGTCATCTCAGCTAATCCTCACACGGTGCTCTGAGATCCTCACTGCTGTCCTCACCATTTTACAAACGAAAAAACAAGGTTTTTGAAAGATTGAATAATGTGCCAAAGCCCCACAGCTGTAGGAAAGATTTGAAACCGGTCCCATCACACACCCAAGTCCACGCACTGACCTCCAGTCCTGCCTTCTCTTTC
This sequence comes from Neomonachus schauinslandi, assembly GCF_002201575.2. Classification (NCBI taxonomy): domain Eukaryota; kingdom Metazoa; phylum Chordata; class Mammalia; order Carnivora; family Phocidae; genus Neomonachus; species Neomonachus schauinslandi. The sequence goes on from NC_058416.1 coordinate 60,059,214, forward strand.
CCCCAGATGCGTAGTTATTTACCACCATGCAGACCAACAACACGTTCCTGACCCTGACTGGACCTCACGATTTGATCCGGTACGAACTAATTTTAAAACTGGGAGCAGTTTTCAACCTAGACATTCAGACCTTTGCTGCCAAAATGCAGGTTTGAGAAATAGCTGTCAACTTGGCTGGTTCAGGTCACTGTAGCTATGGCCATGACTTTCAGTGTCACTGAAAAAAAAAAATTGCCTAAACCATGGTTGACTCCGCAGCCTCACGTAGCAGAAGAGAAACCTGTCTCCCACCGTGCAGCGGTCTGTGGTTCTCTCTGCTGGGACAGATTACTCCCTCAGGACCAGATACTCCATCAATGAATCAGGTGGTGAGTGATCTCAGCTGACCGAACGCTTACCAGGACACATTATCAGAATTTGTCCTAAGCATCTACTCAGCAGCCTTCCTGCCTTGTCTGAGTCAGTCCCAACCACGCTGGTGCTACCTAATTGACCATCTCTTCTGTCATCTGTCTTGAGGCTGAGCCATGCCATCACTGACGTTGGGACAATAGAAAATCAGTGCACTGACTGCTCATTCATCGCAGATCCTAGCCCTGGTCACACCTCCCTGTGCACTGGTCTTGCCAAGCAGATGGTTTAGTTTACTTTTACAAAGCTGTGTTGTCTAATCTAGTGACACCATCTACACTTCATACACTTCAGGAAAGGAGTTGGTTCTCTTCGCCACGGTTTTAATATTTTCCCTCTTTGTATGAATGTTAGTGCTAAAATGCTCACAGGAGATTGTCAACTGGCTGGCATATGAACTTCATCCAGTCCTGTTGTGTTTTTCTCCAGTTTATTCATATTACCACGTGTATTCCGTGAATGTATGAAGCAGGCACCCCCCCACCCTCACACCCACACAAAGCTTGATTGTTTAGCAGCTGCCTGAAGATCATTTCACTGTGTAGTAAGATACAATGTCCTTTAATATGATCATCATTTTTCTTTGTGTGTGTAATTTCAGGCTAGCTTTTAGCCATGCTGTATATTTTATGGGTTATAAGTAAAACTAAGCCCCCAGAAGCAAATGAGTTAAAGCTAAACTACTCCATTTCTCCTCTGTTTCCGTAGGAAATTACCTGAATACATTGAAGATGCTACATCTTCAGATTACTAGAAGAAGTTGTTCTATTTTGAAAGAAGAAAATAAACAAAAGGGAAATTTTAAATAAACCTCGACAGCCCACCTCTCAGTAGGACAAAAAAAAAATACCACTTTTCTTTGCATTTCCTATCTCATAAAGAATCACAAAGCTTACTGTAATCCAGAGAAATGTTTTTCGTTTTACTGTTTGTTTTCTGTCTTATTTCTATTTATTTTAACTTCAAAGAGCTTTGCATCCAAAAGGAATAGAAATTGTAAAAAGTTATTTTGGAACTCTGATACGAAAATGTCTCTGTTTTCATCCACAAAAGGGCAAACCTCTTTCCAAACGAAAGAAGTGGTAGTAAGTTGTTTGCTAGAGTCTGTCCTGTTTATTTATTTATTTAAGCCAGGTACGCTAATTTTCATAATGAGTTAGAGGTAAGTTTGTTATAGCTGACATTTATCATACCAAGTCCCACATGTAAAAATAGACTCTTAAATTTTCCTTAGTTAATACTGAAATAGAGTAATTTTCTTAGATCTCAGGCTAGGCAAACCTTAGCTCCAGGCCACCATCACCACTTGCAGGGTCTCTGACCCACCTTGAGATTCATCTGAAGCCTGCAAAGTCCATCCCGACACAAAGGGCTTCTTCCAGGGGTCATCCACATTTTCCCATTTCATAAAGTGCTCTTGGACAACAGGGAAGACCATCAGCAGATTCAATGATGGGACCATCAACCAGCTCTTGAAATGCACCAACTTCCCCATCTATTACAGGAGAACTCATCCGTGATGCCACTAGCCAGTAGAGAACAGGAGCCAGGAATCTCAATCCCAGCTTGCTGATGATGGAGAAATCGCCACTGGGAAACCTAAGATATGGCAATCTGAGCAAAGCAGGGCATGAAAATCAGGTAGAGCTTCCAGTTATGCCGTGTATGTCAAGCCTTTCCCCAGTAATACTTTAGAGAAGATAGTGACTAGCCAAGCGATAGTAAAAGGAGAGGAGAGGAGAGAACCTCCTCACATGTGAGAAGCAAATGATCCTACAAATATAACTAAATATGGGAGCACCTGGGTGGCTCAGTCGTTAAGCGTCTGCCTTCGGCTCAGGTCATGATCCCGGGGTCCTGGGATCGAGCCCCACATCGGTATCCCTGCTCAACGGGGAGTCTGCTTCTCCCTCTGCCCCTCCCCTGCTCGTGTTCTCTCTCTCTCTTTTTCTCTCAAATAAATAAATAAAAATCTTTAAAACAACAACAACAAATCTAACTAAATATGTACGGCGACTGTCTGTAGCCCTGTCTCATATTCCTCTCTGCTTTCGCGTGGGAAAGGGAAGGGTTTTGCAACCCAATTAATGGTTCAGGTAATCTAGATACTGAAGTTATATTACATAAAGTGGAAAACAGAATAGAACGAGATAACATTTACAAGTTAGAACAGAACCAGAAGACAACACTCCAGTGGTGTCACCAAATTCTCCACCCCCAGCTAGAAATAAAACATAAAACAGCCAGAGCCATAATGTAAACGAAAGAGAAATCTGGCTTCCCTAGAGTTCAAAATAAACACAGCAAAGACAAGTCTACACCACTCCTCACTCACACCCCCACAAGGGAGTGAGCAGCCTCTTAAATACAAGCACAGAGGCTCACAGGCAATGTGAGTGCTTTGAGAAGATGAGGTGCTCTGGGATCTGGTGGTTACTCAAAATGGTGCTTGGATCTCCCTCTACTTCCAACCGAGATGCTCTGGGGTTGGGGTGGTCACTCAAGATAGTACTTAGATATTCTTCTACTTCCAACTGAGATGCTCTGGGGTTGGGGTGGTCACTCAAGATAGTACTTGGATATCCTTCTACTTCCAACTGAGATGCTCTGGGGTTGGGGGGGGTCACTCAAGATAGTACTTGGATATCCTTCTGCTTCCAACTGAGATGCTCTGGGGTTGGGGGGGTCACTCAAGATAGTACTTGGATATCCTTCTGCTTCCAACTGAGATGCTCTGGGGTTGGGG
>NC_058416.1:60062380-60074289 GCF_002201575.2 Neomonachus schauinslandi
TACTTGGATATCCTTCTGCTTCCAACTGAGATGCTCTGGGGTTGGGGTGGTCACTCAAGATAGTGCTTGGATAGCCCTCTACTTCCAACCGATCCCTGAAATTCCATCCCTCCAGTTTCATTCTGGGTCAGTGTTTCATTTGCAGTTTAAATGCTGACACTTCAGACTTACTAATTATTTGCATTTTATGGGTTTATGAGAATAATTCTTGTTTTGTTAGGGAATAAGGGCAGAGGACATAGGGCACTCTGGTATCTTTGGGGAGGATGGGGCAAAGGAAGGAAGGAGGCCAAGTCAGATGAGTGCTAAACATGACCCAGGGCAGCACCAGGGAGAAGGGGATCTTTTTAAGACTTCTTCTAATCCTGATGCTCTTCTGTGTTTTTCTGTTGAAAAGAGTGGTGCACTTATGTAAACAGTGTCTGAAATACAGTGGATGCTAAGTAAATGTTTATTGAATGAATGCATGATTTAAAGTAGATGAGGAGGCTCATAGGCTGTTCAAGCAATGTTATAATAGGAGGCCCACTACGCGGGAGGGCATAAAAGGAGGAAGCCCAAACTGCAGCCCCTTGCATCCAACCCTTTGATTCCTAGAGGGACATCAGTGAGGCTCCTCTGGGGACCAGGCACTGTGCTTTACATAATTCACATCCCTCATCCATCCACCAGCACCAAAAAGTAACTATTTCACTATTATGACCATTTCCTAGATGAGAAGGCTGAGACTTGGTTTGCACAAGAGCTCACAGATTGTAGAGTCCGAACTGTAATCCAGTCTGCCAGGACCCAAAGTCCACTATGCTGCCTCCACTGTTGTAGAAAAAGTGAAAATATGCCATCATGTGTATCAGTATGGTTCTTTCCACTCTTTTTTTTTTTTTTTAAGATTTTATTTATTTGCGAGAGAAAGAATGAGAGACAGAGAGCATGAGAGGGAGGAGGGTCAGAGGGAGAAGCAGACTCCCTGCTGAGCAGGGAGCCCGATGCGGGACTCGATCCGGGACTCCAGGATCATGACCTGAACCGAAGGCAGTCGCTTAACCAACTGAGCCACCCAGGTGCCCCGTTCTTTCCACTCTTATCACATGTGTTTGGAAAGGGCTTAGATGTAACATAGTAGATCTTCAGGGGAAATTTTAGGAAACTAATGGTTTTCCAATCAGGAGCGTATCTGCCGGCAAGTGATTCCCATACATGTGTGACTATACTTGTAACCGCAGGACTTTAATTTTCAAAAATATTCTCAAAGCCACATATATTTGCAAATGTGTAAGTGTGTGTGCATGTATATGTGTGTGGCACACATGTGTGTTGCTGTACGTGTGTGAAAAGAGGCGGGAACAGAGATGGCCAATGTCTTGCACCTTCGGGTCCCATGTGCGTCTCACCTTTGCCCTCACCTCTGGGACAGTCAATGTTCACCCGCACATCCGAGCATCATGGGGCACTCGCATGGGCTGGTGGAGAGCGTGCACAGATCTTCTGGGGCACTCTTTGCCTCCTATCTGTCCTTTGCTGCAGCAACCCTTGTTTCTATGCACCTGTTGTAAACTGAAATCTCACTGCCATTCTTCTCGGCCAGGAACACTGGGAAATGGAGGATCTCAGCTGGTCAAATTTCCACCTCAAACACAAGGATGCCGATTCTAAATCAAAAGGCTAGGACAGGTGTTAGACAAGCAATCAGCCGCTGTCCAATACACCCTGGGTTATGTACTTTCCATATCTCATATGCACGCCCTGGCCCCATGTATGTCCTTGATTGCAAACTTAGAGATGTTGAATTAAAATGTCACTGCCTCATGACAAGAGTAATATCCTTTGGAGAACATATTTCTTAAGATCAAGTTCACAAGCTACACTTTCAATGGCTCCTGAACAGTACATAGCATAATGCTGAGAAATCAACAAAAAGATTAGAGTTTCCCCTGGCTCCATTGTCTCCTTCCAGCAAAGCCCAGTTGATTAAAAATTCTTCTGCTCCTCCTTCAGGACAGGACTCAGTGCTGGGAGGGGCCTAAGAAAACCCTGGTTTTGCAAATGGGGAAACTGAGAGGATTAACTGTCAGCAGCAGAGTTGAAAATAAACCTCCCCACCCTCCACCTCATGGTCTCCCAGACTCCCTGTGGTCTCATGTTGCCCGGACTCCGGTTATCAACGGAATCTGTCCAGGAGAAGCTATGATTCTCAACACACTCTTCACGCTGGCTGTGAGCTCCCAGGGGCAGGATTCTATTGGATTCACATTTATATTTCTAGCACCTAGCTAGATGTCTAGAACATGGTATTCATTCTCTTAATCATTCAGCAAAAATGTATTTCATGCACAGTTGTGCCATGCCTGTCCTGGAGGCTGGCCTGAGACCCTGCCTTCCCACAGTCACCGAGTCAAGTGGACTGGCATCACTCGATGAGGTCTGGGCTGCTGTGCGGGGTGGCCTGAGGCCCAGGAAGGCTTCCAGGAGGAAGCGACATCTGAATTCAGATCTGAGGGACATGTAAGACGAGAAATAAGACTTAGTAAATATTTGTTGAACAAAGAAAAAAAAGGTTTTGAATGTTTTCCTTTCTTTGCGTTTGGCTCTCTGTATATGTCAGCTTTGTTCTAAGAATGTTCAGTTACGTTTCTTTTCCTTATTCTTCTTTATTCTCAGATTCTTCCTGTTCTTTGACTCATTGGAGAGAGCTGCTATTTGTTTTCAAATTATTTTGTTATCATAGGATTTCCGTGATTGCTTGGGCAGAAGTCTCTGGTCAGAGACAGGATTAACCACCGACTTATCTCTTTGAGCTGACTTGGCCAGCCATGGAACTTACTATCCAAGCTGGGGTTTTTTTGTTTTGTTCTTGTTTTAATTAAGTTTTTTATTTTAATTCCAGTATAGTCAAAATACAGTGTGATATTAGTTTCAGGTGTACAATATAGTGATTCAGCACTTCCATGCATCACCGAGTACTCATCATAACAAGTGCACTCCTTAGTCCCCAGCACCTACTTAACCCACTCCCCTACCCACCTCCTCTCTGGTAACCATCAGTTTGTTCTTGACACTCAAGAGTCTGTTTTTTGGTCTCTTTGTTTTTCCCCTTTTGTTCATTTGTTTTGTTACTTAAATTCCATATATGAGTGCAATCATATGGTACTTGTCATTCTCTAATTTCACTTAGCATTTTACTCTCTGGCTCCATCCATGTGGTTGCAAATGGCAAGATTTCATTCTTTTTGATGACTGAGTAATATTCCATTTTATATATACACACACATATATATATACATATATATATACACATATATACACACACACACACACACATATATAAAATATATGGAATTCCATAATATATTCCATATATATAATGGATATATATAATATATATATTATGGAACATATTATATAATGGAATATATTATATAATGGAATATACATTATATATAATGGAATATATATTATATATATGGTATGTATTTTATACATATATACATATATATATCTTCTTTATCTGTTTATCTATTGATGGACACTTGAAGGTGAGGATTTTAAAGGTGTTGGGGCAAGACACCTGCACGTGTGGACTTGTCCCCTGGCAGCCGTTGTAATAACTACTGCTGTCTATCCAGTGCTTTGTAGCTCTTCTGCTCCAGCACCCACCTCCTGCAGCCAGGCTCAGCTCTGCATAAATGCTTGGGCTCCATGGGAAGGTCACCTCTCTAGGGCAGAGCGGTGGACGTGTGTGGGGGAGGGGGGAATGGAGGGTCTTCTGTGCAAAAGTGTGTCCAGGGGTTTGGATTAAGATGTTAAAACTGAGTTACTGAATTCAAGTATAATATGTGGGGTCAGCCCTCTTCAAATGGCCTTCTAGAAAGCCGTCCCACCTCTAAAAACTGTCAAGTCTCAGGAGGTCTCTCTGCCGCCGTGGCTTCCATGGAATTGATGGCCACAGAGCACAATGTTAAATTCAGCGTGGGCCAAGAATGCCTTAGCCTCTCCTCCGTGAAGCACAGAATCAACCAGTGCCCCTCTCCCTACCTGCCATGTTCCTAGAGAGCTACCAAGTCTTGGCATACTTGCCAGTTATGTGATGGCAAGGAAAACGTCTCTGTATTTCATTCTGCATTAAAATATTAGAAAGATGAGTCGGAGGATCTAGGAAGGTATGGCAGAATCAACATGTAGCCTCTAATTCCTCTTCTTTGTCCGTCTCTCCCCAGGCCCACTCTGCAACAAGAATGAATCCTTCAGGAGTGGCTTTCCCCAGCAGCTCACCTCACGGAATCACAGTGGCCATACTGCACTGAAGGGCACCAAGTCAACAGCTACCATGATGGAGACAAAAAAAAAAAAAATGTAAGTACCACAGATAAAGTTGAATCACTTAGTTTGTCATGTTAAAAACTTACAAGATTATAAACCAGGAGCTTTTTGTAAAGTGGAAAATATTTTGATCCAGGACAGAAGAACCTCATGTACCTCCAAGAGGCAGCAAAGGCAGAATCGATGCAGTAAAGGAAAGAATTAATGATGCAGAATATATATTGAAGAGGAAATCTAAAATATAATTAATTCAACAAACATAATGCCTCATAAGGTCCTGCTTTCCAAGTTTTTGATCATTACGAGAGGGAAAATACAGACCTGAAGCACCAGGTGGAAGGGAGAGACACTCTGAAATGAGATGGGGCACCCGGTGTCTGGTCCCAGCTCTGGACCCGGACCCCAGCTTGTATGACCTTGGGGGAAGTCTGGCCTCAATGGGCCTCAGTCTCCTTGTGGCTGTGAACTCTCTGGCTAACCTCAAGGCCCTCACCACCCACCACAGGTAAATTCCACCTCTCCAAGTGTGAGAGTACCTGTTTGGCATTTCTCCCATCGGCTTTATGGTCAGTTGTTTCACTTCGACTATTTTGGAGTTACTCAACCCTTCTCCCATTCCAACATGAAAGAAGTGAGTTCTGGCCTCAAGGCCGATAGCCTAACTGTACGGCTTGACCACCTGCCCGAGTCCACCTGCAGACACTATTCGTGTGGGTGGCCATGCCACCATCCTCAGTGTGGGGTCAGCACACTGGTGTAGGTCAGCCAATGGGTCCGTGTTAGACTTTTACGACCAGAGACTCCTTCCTAAGCACGCTGTCTTGTTCTGGATGGACTGACTGTCTGCTGACCTCTTGTTGTACGAGCTTCGTTGGTGTGCATGACTCAGTTTCTTACCTCCTTCTACTTCCCAGCACGATTTGCCAGCATATTTGCTGCTTTCATCTGACTCGGTGGATCCATTACAGTACAACATTAGGTCCCATCTAATCAATTGAGAGTCTGTGAATAACTACTACTTTAGGCACCAGGCTAAAGCATATGAAAAATCTAGAGATAAAATATGAGAAAATAAACTATATACCCTTATAGTTTTCCTAGATTAATATGATTACTTTAGTTTTTTAAAGATCTTATATATTTATTTGACAGAGAGAGAGCACGAGCATGGGGAGAGGTAGAGAGAGAAGCAGACTCTCCGCTGAGCAGGGAGCCCGATGGGGGACTCGATCCCAGGACCCCGAGATCATGACCTGAGCTAAAGGCAGATGCTTAACCGACTGAGCCACTCAGGAGCCCCTGACTAATTTATTTTTAACCAAACTCTGGTGCTTTTTGAATATTGTGTCTATTTATAAAAGATTCCCCCTGCTGCCTGCATAAGGATAGAGGCTGCAAGGACACCAAGTTCTGTATAAAAAATAAAACAGTTAGGGCTTAAGCTAGGACCTGCTGTGCCCTGTTAGAGCTAAAGTAATATGGTCAGTACGTGGAGATGGAAAATTATGAAGTGTTCTTTGTCGTGAGATCTTAGCACAGACATCGTAATCTCTGAAACTCGAACTGGCATCCCTACATCAGGACAGCCCTGGCAGTCATCTGGCCTTCACCAAATTGCATGAAGGTCAAAAGAGACCATGTATTTGGACATCTTTTGAGAATTACGAAGTGTTACACGAACGCGGAGGTTAGGCATCACTATGGACTCCGTGATGTTGCAGTTGGTGACCCAGAGGACTGTTTTGTTTAAGCTCCACACTGCGTTAGAGACCTGCCCTTCAGGGAGACGAGATGAGAGCGCACACAGTTATGCGTGCACAGCTCATCACTTTGTATATACACCGCCCGGCAGGGCACGCCCTCACGCCGAGAAGTTCAGAGACTCGCAGCAGCGGGCAGCACTTTAGTGACCTCCTGCTCAACCCCCCTATCTTACAGACTGCGATAATCTGTTCTAGAAATTAGACTGTTTGGATATTTTACATGTAAAACAGGGAACTGTAGCACCAACCATCCAGATGACAGTTGCAAGAAATGTCCAAATAGCCCCGACGGTATTGCCTTTTTAGCTTGCATGTCTCAAAACACATCTAACTCAATGTTGTTTGGTTTTTTGCTTTTTGGGGTTTGTTTGTTTGTTTACTTCTGAGAGGTAAAAAGCATTTACTTTTGGTGCTATGGGCCTTAGAGCTGGGGGTAGCACCTCCTTTGGAAGTTAGGAACCCTACTGACTCTGCCCCTCGAAAGTTGTATGACTTTTAGGCAAACCGCTTAATCTCTTTGGCCTTAGCTTTCCCATCTGTGAAGGGAGCTAATAATCATTCCAGTACTAAATCAAAGATAAACAGTATTTGACTGTGATAGTACGATGATGTAATCAATGGTAGAATGCCACACCAGATGGTCAGTTGAGGTAAAACATATTTCGTTTCACATAATCAAAACATATCAAGTGAATTAAAGAAATGAAGTTATTATAAACGTTTGCTATATGATTAATTATAATAGGACTAATCTTAACTTCATTCCTCTAGTACTGATACTCAAACTTTTCTTTAGGCTCCCCAAGGAGGCTTTTAGACATTTATTCCTAATTGCCCCCTGCCCCCATTAAATTGTAAGTAATGAGGCCATACAGTACACCTGTTTAAGCACCGTGTGCCTTTGGAGAGCCACAAACCATCGGAAGAGTTTTGTTTTTGGTTTTGTTTTTCACACCCTCTCCCCACCAAAACTCAGTTTTCACCCTCTTGGGGGCGATCTCACCATCATTGAGAATGTATGGTCTAGTCTGACATCATCATTGTCAGTGAGTTATTTTTTAGGGTGCGCTTACATAGCGCTTGACTCTGTGCAGGTATGTGCTACCCTCATCCCCATTTCACAGCCACGTTAAGTAACTTGCCCAAGGTCCTCTAGCTGCGAGAGCTGAGCCTGGTGAATCTGGCTCCCTACCAAGCGTGCCACACTGCCTCTCATTTGACAAACATGTTTGAGCGTTGCTATGTGCGCCATAACAACACAGGGCGTGCTCGGATTGAATACCAGGGTTTTTGTGTCTTCCTGTTTCTGTAGTTGTGTGCTGCGCTGGCTTAGGGTGGTGTTGGCCTCATAAAGACTCTTTCTTGATGGTCTGATCTTATCCTGCCTCATCTACCAGCCCAACAAATGCCCATTATGGAAAGATTTGTGAAGGGACTGGGGGGGAGGAGAGGCAAACATAATACCCAATTTTCTTCTTGCCCTCAAAGAGCCAAGTGATCTCGTTAAGCAAATCAAGCAGTTAGACATACAGGGCAACCAGCCCGACAAGAAAGAATATTATAATAAGCACATGAACGTATAGACAAAAAATGTTACTGAGGTCCTTTATTGTCTCCTGTCCCTGTTGATCTCATATTTTCCTTCGGTGTTAAGGGTCCCAAGTCTCGTCATTGGCCCCACAAAGACTTGTGACATGGGGTGAACGGATGGGTAAGCTGGGCCATCCTCATGCATCTCTTTCCCTATTTTGGGATGATTGTACATATATATCTATATTCAGCAGTGGTCACCACATGTTGGATGGATGACTGGATGAATGAATGAATGCTAAGCTCACAAACATTTTAGTGGTTTCTTCTGATAATCGCCATGAGGATACAATGGAATGTAACCTTTAATTTCTGAAGCTCAGAAGACCATGTCACTCAGAAATACATCTAAACTACACTTTATTTTCAAAATAGAGTTTGTTCTAACTAACGTATTTTAAAAATGTAACTCAGATGTATGTCCCTTTCTAAGGACTCCTCAGGATAATGTTATTAGCTCTGCCTCCTAAGGAAGCTGTATAAGATTTTTTAAATGTAATGTCTTTATCAACTACTGAGTCCTGCTGGGGACAAAAAATGAAAACACTGACACAGGTGCTCAAAGGGGTTGAGTCATGACCAGACACCATTCCTGTCCTCCAGCCTCTCACACTCAGAGGCTTTTCCACAGTGTCACAGGCTGGGCACTGACGTCCAGCAAGTTTCACGAAAAGTCTATTCTCAGTGACACTTCCCATCTTCTGAGGACGCAGCAGTAGTAAAATGCTTTCAACCTTATTCATAGTTGAATACATTTCAGAATTCATGTTTTCATTCCTCTGACCCTTCTTGAAACTATCATTTTCTTCGAGAACTGACAAACATGGAATCTCCAAAGTTGCAAATGACTTGCATGATTATACATCTTTAGTCAGTTGTCCTGAGGACTGATTAGGAAACCAAATCTTGGCACAGGTTTTAAAGGACATTGGTCCTTGTGCCTCCTGGGATAATGATGCAGTTGAGCTGCCCACTACTCTGCTCGCTAATACTTGAGACACCCTCCTAAGAAAACCAAGCCAAGGTGATCACTCGAGCTATGTGGCCAGCACAGTCCGTTCCAGAAAATGTGCTCATGATTCAGAGTGACTGGGGGAAGAGCAAAGGGTGGTTCTGACTCAGAGCCGGAGCCGACTGTAGAGGCTCTGAGTTAGGATCAGCAGTGTTTATGGGAAAAGACCACTCCCTAAGCATGTGAGAGGCCCCGTGAGCTGGTGACGGAACAATCACAGGAGTTCCAAGGGTGCCTCTGATTTGCCGCATGTTTGAGAACTCAGCCCCTTTGACTTTCTTCTTCCTCATCAACATGCCCAAAGTTAGTTATGAGTAGCTCTGACTCTTGTAACATACTGGTTGATACTGCTGAGGGTATCTTGTCCAGCTGCCCCAGCCAGGACTCTCCCATTATCACCAGGACCTGGCTACCAACGCTCCTGCTCAAGGCTTGGTCCTTGCAAGTAGCCTGGGGAAATTCCTTGCGCGGGTTGCAAGGGGCCCACTTCTGAGCGGAGCTCACAGCCACCTTATTACCTCCCAGAAAAGGCCCTCATCCCAATTCTATTACTCTAAGCAGATAGCCACGTACTATGTAATCACTCTAAGACAAATTCCTACTGTTGTTTTCATTATTCCCTTCCAGAAGCGAGCACACTCAGGGCAAAAGTAAAAACGAATAGAGAGAGTGAACCCTACAGCTAGGACAAGGCAGAATGCGATGAGGGAATTTCTGGGAGCAGCGACTCTGGCTGGATATTATGTGGAGGGTCGAGGGTCACATCTTTAAATCCAAGACACTACATGTAGAAAATAAACTGGCAAAACACATTTTAAGCTGATGACATCATTCTGGCTATGTTCATACCACACCAGTAAAACCAGTTGGAAAAACAAAAATTGAATCAACTTGACTGTCAAGATGACAGCAAATTACTGGCTGGCCTGCTGGTTTTCTTCTTTTTCTTAAAACACAGAATCAAATAATTATTTAACTAGATATATTACCTAATTTTTCTGCTAACATGTGATGAATGACCTTGACATTTTTCAATTACTATCAACGCAGTTGCTTACTCATAAGCACACCATCCCTAACGTTCTCTCCTGTTGTTTGCTTGTTTCAAATATTCGCTGAAAGACTAAAAAAGCATCAAATGACTAGAAGGCATAGAAAAGCTAAACACTGCCTAGTATGTGTTCTTGGTGACCAGGCTAATGTTCTGCTTGAAGCAGCCAAGTAGGCTGTTTACATCATTTCCAACTGCCCAACATTCATGAGGAAACCAAGTTCCTGCTTTAAGCACGATTGACCTTTGGGCAGCATTCAAATCCAACAAGTCATAATCTGCTACCCAAACCTCCTAAATGGGACAAGCCAGAGACTGGGAACAAAGTGGGCCCAGAGAGATGGTGCAAAGCAAGCCCAGCACGAAAGAATGCTCCTGCTCAACCTTCCCTTCTCTCCCACAGCAGGAGTCTTTCATCTCTGAGATTTGCAAACATTGGCTCAGAATCCTCACAACATCCTTGTGAGCCAGGCAGGTGGTACATATTATGATCCCTCTCATTAAAGATGGAAAGATGATAATGATGGTGATAAAAATTGAAGCACATCAAACAGTATCAGCACCATCCCATCAAAAGACCCATGGCTTTCTCAGGAAAAAAAGAAAAGAAAAAAGAAAAAAACCGGAAAAGTAGGAACTGTCAAATGTATTCTTATCTATTTTACTAAATTTTACGCCCATGCTAAGGTCCCACTAGTTCTGAAAGTCTAGAGCATAAAGAGTTGAATTGTTACATTGTTCAAAGGGGCAGAGAACTCTCTTGGGAAATTAGGCATTCTTTTTAAGTGTTTTATTTATGAAAAACACTAGCAGAGTCAAGAAATGTTCTCTTGATTCCATCTGGTCCCATGGCTGCTCCTTATCCCAGTGTGAGGAGGGGGTGACATTTAGCCTAAGAGCCTGGAGAAACCTCCTGGGAGCTGGTGAAAGGCCCATGGAGGAGCTCTGCAGAGGAGAGGCCTCCAGAGAAATGCGAGGGCCCTGGCACATCAGCCCACCAGGGGAGCTGCCATGGACTGAAACAGCTTGTACTGCGCCCTGGGGAATTGAGAGAGTGGAAGCTATTCCCGCCTTTCGTCTTAAAAGCCACTGTCCCAAATTGACCATACCCAAAGGCCCACAGAACACAGATAAAAATCAAGATTTGGGCTGGGAGAGAGGAGGAACCAGAGAAGGGGCCTCGGTGCACTTTCTTGGGGACTGACAGCGAGTGTTTCTCGGAGATTTCTCCCGTGTTTCAACAAGTCATTTGCCTCCTGGAAGGGGAAGAAGAGCAAGAGCTCCTGTTGCCTACACCATTCCCTTCACAGGTTGGGGCCTGTGACAGGGCTCCTTGCTCATGGGGGTAAGATTGTCGGCGAAGGCGCGCACTGCACCCCTGAGGGAGCCGGCACTGCAGCTTCCAGACCCTGAGCAATTTTCCAAAACTCAACTCCTCTTTGCACTAATCTCCTGTCTCTTTTTCTCTCCTGCGCCCGGACACGCGCGCGTGCCTACACACCCACACACTCCAATCCTTGCAAGCGGACTTTTCTCGGACCACCTCCACGAGTCCCCCAGCCCTGCAGCGCCCCCCACCCCTTTTCGGAACACCTTTCACAAGTGGTGCCTCCACCCCCGCGGAGGGATGAGAAAGGGTCCAGAGTTCCCCGGGGTGGAGGCCGGGAGGGCGAAGGGCACCTCTTTCCTGGCCGGCGAGGGCGCGGCGGCCGAGGGGGAGGAGGGAAAGGGGCGCCGAGCCCCGGGCTGGGAGAGGGGGATGCTGGCGGGAGGGAGGAGGTTAAGAACTGGGAGGGGAAGGAAGGGGGGGAGGCGCGGAGGGAGAGGGAGGAGGAGGCGGGAGGAGGAGAAGGGGCTGGAGCGGAGGACAGGGGAGGAGGCGGGAGAGGCGGTGCCCCACGCGCCCTTTCAAGTCTCCGCGCCCCCGGCCCCCGGCGGCGGCCCGGGAGGCGGTGGCGCGGCGTCACCGCCCCGACTCCTCCCCCGGCTCCTCCCCCGGCCCGCGGCCCGGCAGCCCCGCCGGCGGCGCTCGGGAAATATGAAGAGACGCTGCAGCTGCGGCGGCGGTGGCGGCCACTGCAGCACGGAGCGGCGCGCGCGGCGGCGGCGGCGGTGGCCGGGGAGGGACGCAGAGGGCCCGGGTGCCGGGAGGCCGGGAGCGCGGACAGGGCCGGGC
>NC_058416.1:60074689-60098357 GCF_002201575.2 Neomonachus schauinslandi
CCCCCGGGCATGGGGCGCGCCGCGGCCGCCTGACGCGCGGGGCCTGGGTCGGCCGCCGGTGTCGCCGCGCCGCCGCCTCGTCGCGTCCTCCGGGCTGGAGGCGGGGGGACAGAGCGCGCGCGGCGCCGCGGCCGTTCCCGGGGAGCGGCGTCCCTGGACGGCGGGCGGCTCGGGCGGTCCGGGAGGAGGACTGGAGATGTCCGGTCTGTGCCGCCTCCTGCTCGCGTACCTGTTCCCGGCCCTCCTGCTTCACGGTGAGTTCCTGCGCGGGCGCCGGGAAACCCGGGCGCAGCCGCTGCTCCCCCTGCCCGGCCCCGGGAGAGGGGGCTCGCGGGTCCCCCGGCGGCGCCCGGAGCATCAAGTTCCAGGGAAAACTTTTCTGTCCTGTTGGGGTTTCAAAGTACAGACTCATGAAATCGCGGGCTCCGTGATCCGGTCTCCAAAGTGTCAAGAGTGTTTGCCGGAGGGGCTCTTGATGTGGTGCAAGGTTTTGTGGGGCTGTAAAGCGAAACTGTGGTCATTTAAGGGGAAAAACAGCCGGCGCGCGTTTCTCTGTGCCCTCGGAGAGGAGTAGTGTTTGCTGAAGGTGTGGTGATGGGGCTCTCGCCCCAAGTGGACTGGGTGCAGTCGCAAGGAGCAGGGGACTCTTAACACCCCAAGATGTAATCATGAAAACCGGTCTCCGAAGGTTCTCCGGAACTGGACACCCTGTTTCCATCAGACTCTTGCTTGATGGTTTTGTTTCTGCGCCTCATGGGTCACATTTCCTCGGGGGCTCCGTAAACCCTTAGCTAGAAAACCCCAGCTCTTTCAGAGTTCCAGGAATTGCACTGAGAAAAATAAGGCAGATTTTGTGGTAGATTGGTGTTGATCCTTGCTGCGGGCGGTGGCAGAACATGTGCTGATTCAGAAATCCTGAGTGAACTTTCCCAAATGGTGGACACCTGACATTTCAGCAGAGCGTCTCCACCGAGAGCATGGCTCTCCTGCCTCCACACCACCAAGCCTCCAAAACCCCTGCAGGTCAGATGAGCACCCTCAAGGACCGTCAGTTTCTGAGCAGGACCCGCAGCTCTTGGTGGAGCTTCACAATGCATTGATGCATTGTAGCTAGCACTGAAGACCAGGCTGTGACCCCCACCCCACCCCCCTGCACCCCCCACCCTGCGTGATCTAGGAAGGCACGAGCCCGGGAACTGTGTAAGTGGCTCTTTTCTTTGTCACCCGGCTTCAGGGCAGACAGCTTGAGCACTGCAGGCCCGCTAAGGTGCCTGGTGGGGCCAGACCTGCCTGATTGCCAAGGTGTGTCCATTGAGCCCCAGTGATCCCAGACTTTAGAAGTCAGAATGGAAGGCTTGCAGTTTGAGGGCCAAAGAGAGAAGGTATAATTACAGGGTTGCACTCCTAGGCCCATCTGCTTAGAATTACAGAGCAGTTTTAATCTTTGGCTGAAACATGAAACAAATCAGAGCCAATGAGCAGATCAAACAGCAGCTGCCACACACACCAGAAGAAAGAGGGTGAGAGAGATGAAACAGAGAGAATTGTCCCCTTAAAAAAATCTGTTGTAATATCTGCGAACAAAAATGGCAGGATCTTTCAAATGAGAAATTACTTGAAAATTTGGCATAAACAGGATTTTTTTTGCATTTTGGACTGCAAAAGTGGGCCTCAGAAGTGCAGCTTGGACCAGCTTATTCCGAACGCTTTCTCCCTCCTTTCAGAGGTGGGTGTTATAATTATAAATTATACTTCCTAGGCTGCCCGCTAGTCCAAGCTGGGATAATAACTAATAGTTGGTAATAAAAGCCCCAGTAAACCCTTGTGAGTATAGCCCTAAATCTCCCAATTTGAGTCTGTGTTGGCCTGAATTTCTTGGGATAAGAGATTTACCCAGACCGGGTTGTGCTGGGAGAACCTTGTGGCGGAAGGGAGAAAGGAAGGGAGCAGTCTGCACTATAACCCAGCGGGGGGCCGGTGGGGGGTCAGACCCTGTGCATGTGTGCGTGCCTATACGCGTGTGACGAAGAGGATATAAGAGAAAAAAGGCGTTTGCAAATTGTAATTGGATGGCATGGATACCCTGCAAAAAATTATCCAATTTCAAAGTGAGTCTGCAATGGCAAAATTATTAACGCTGCCGTTGCTCAAAGATCCACTTGGATCCTGCAGGGAGTGTTGGACTCTAGCATAAAAAAATAAACAGATGGAATGGTTGTTCAATGTATAAATCCTTGGGATTTAAGAAAGGCTTGTCATAATTCGTTAGGATAATGTAAAGCACCAGGAAATAATTGAGTATTCTCCTTTTCCCTTTTTTCCTCCTGATTTTCCCCAATTGAAGTAGTTTTAACTGAAAATGGATATTAACCATCTTAACCCAAGAGAATGGCTTGATGAACGTGTCCTACTCTATAGTCGGAGGTTTTACAAACATTTAAAAATTCTGTAGCAACAGATGAGCTTGATCATATATTTTAATAGTTATGAGTCGAAATCTTCTTAGAATGGCTTAATGATTTTTTCCCTGATACCTAGGCATCTTATTTTACTAAACATAGGACACTATTTGTCTATTTATGGTAGCAGTTTTGGTAACAACAGATTTTGGGGGGTAGGAGTGTGTTTGTGACAAACTTTAATAAGTGTAGTTTCAGACATCATTTATAGATTCTTATAGTAGCAAGTCACATTAATAAGATTAAAAAGTACACAAGGCCTTTATGAAGATTCTGTGTAAGGATGACATAGAAACTATGATGTTTGGCCTCCAGTCTTTGCTCAGTTTGTTGGTTACTTTTATTTCCACTAATTGCAAATCATAAATCACTCCTATGTCCTACTGGGGAGTAAATTAGGCTCTGGCTAGACTTGAGCCTGTTGTTTGTTTTTGCTGTTTTTTAAACTGTAAGTGTAGGGCAGGACTCAAGTTCAAAATTTAATGGCATGAAAGTATACATGTCAATTTTACTTTCCTCTCCTTCAACCTTTGAAAACAATTGAATTTCTTAATCCAAATAAAACCTATTGAATGTCACGGAGGTATGCAGCTGGAAGATGTCCATTATCACTGTTTTCTTTGCTTAGATGAAAAGCCACAAAAATCATTCGGCTCCAGAAACACAGATTAGCATGAGGTATTCCAGAATAAGTGGTGCTTTAATGCACAGCAAAGTGCGGACTCTCCTTGCTAATGGAAATATTTGATTTTAAGTTTTGGAACTGATGTTGGGGGAGATGTTCTATCCCTCTGTGCTGTTTATTTGTGTAGAATTAGTTGACTTTTCTGAAAGGGAAGGCACTTTTGAGCTATTCCCTTTCATTCAAGCATATTCTAGCAAAATGAAAAAAAAAAAAAACCCTGTAAATTTCCAAGTGAGAGCTTACCCAACAAAATCGGACGAAACACTTATATAGGGTAAAATAGGAATCTTTGAAATACTGTTTTACTGAAGAAGACAGTTTTTGTAACCAAGAAACCATTGTGTTTCCTGCACCCTCTCCCCCTTGGTCATAAAATGAAATCTTGAAAAGAAATATGACTCATTGGTACATAACAAGGAGCAAGGGTCTTAGGTGTTAAATATTCTCTTGCAGAATCAGTTGATGTGCTTCAGACATGTGGCTAGGCACATCTATAGGAGCCGTGTTCATTCTTTTTCTCCCCAAATGAGAAGAGAACTAAACCTTAAGTGGATGATACGACTGTGTAATTACATACTGTTTAGGGACAGACTGATGACAACTTGATATAATCAATTAAAGTGAAGCATAAGACATTTAAGACTAGAGACATGAAAAGCTATGTTAGTGATTGTATACATCTGCTGAAAGCTCACACAGCAGGACGTGTCTTCAATAGACCCTGGTGTGTAGCGTTGAAGTGAAGACCCTGCCGTCGTCGTTCACACAAGCCTTCTTACTGTGTCAAGATTTTATGTGTTAGGGTCCTTATGGGAATAGAATTATTCTGGAAAGTCATGTGATAGGTATCAAGGTTAGAGAAATGATAGTGTGACACCCTAAAATTATTAAGGGTATTCTGTTTGGTAAGGGTTTTCCACTTTCATTCATTCAGCAAGTATGTTTATGAGGCCCTACTGTGTGCCAAGTACCCCCGCATGCCAAGGACAGGAGCTGTGAGGAGGTGATTACTCCCTTTCCTGCAGAGCCCCAAAGAATATCAACGGGTGAGGGAGGAAAGCTTGTTGCAGGGCCCCAGAGTGGGGAGGATGGCATGCTCTGGGTGACTGTAGTGCTTTCCCTGCTGAGAATCCCACCAAACTGCCCCAAACATACACATACCCCACGTACACCATACACACACACACACACACACACACACACACGCACGCACGCACGCACGACCGTGCTGAAGAGCATGGGTGTGGCAGCAGCAGTGAACTACAGACGCAACATGCAAATTGTGCAGTTTGTGGTTCAACCCCAGTGTCTGGCCTGGGGACCGTGGCATTAGAAGAAAATGACATAGAAAATTACCTCATTTGCAGCTACGGTTGAGTGGAGCCAGGAATTTGAAATCTTGACTTTATTATATTTCTCATAAAGGGAAAAATACTTTTAGATAAAAAGGTTTAAAGATTGGCAAGAGCAGCTCTTTCAGCTTTTATCTCAAAAAACAATTTGGAAATAAAAAGAAGAGCTTGGTAGGCATAGCTACCCACATGGTAGTAAAATCCAGTTTGTCTGCAATGCATACAGGCTTTTATTCCAACACATGGAAAGCTCTGCTGGAGCTTATCTAGCAGAATCCACGGTAAAGCATACAGTTACAATAATGACTGCTTATTTAATTGGGCAGGACAATTTCATGGCTAAGTAATTACCCGCATTTAATCTAATCAGTCACATTTTATCTGCTTTGCGTTTTTACATATCACACCAGTTCTAACTTGAGAATACTTTCTCACTCTGATTATCCAAGTAATGCATGTCACATTATTTAAAACAGAAGCGTGCAAAATGAGCAAGAAAAGAATCACTCAGAAGCCCCTCTCCAGAGACAACCATTGTTAATATTTTTACATATGCTTATTTAGCCTTTAAAAAAAATTTTTTTAAAGCATTGAACTACATATTATAGAGACTGACCTGATCAAAGATTAGTTCAGGTCAGTCCCAAGTGTGCTTGAAAATTGTTTCCTTCCCCACTAATTTTACATTTTATTACATGTAAAATGGTTTGGAACTTTTGGTTCTCGATCTCGATCGGCAGGTGAGAAACTCTGGAATGTATCTAGATAATTCAAATTTTTAAAAATGTTATTGAAAAATTGGGGATTTGGACATGGAGTATACTTTCCTTCTATTTCTTGTTTCCTTTCATTAAAAACAATGGCCCATGCGCGAGCGAGAACCTCACGTGTAGTAGGCACTTAGCTATTTGGTGAATGAATGAATGTTGACTTTCAGAAGGCAAGTAGTCACTTGCTGCTTGCTCCCCTGGTCTCCCACCCTTCGCTCTTCTCTTTAGTCCCTTCCTGTCCCTGGACTGGTTGCTTCCTGAAAACACCATGGGTTTAAGAACAAGCTTTGCTGGGGATGACCATAGCAAAAATAGTATATTCATTCCCTTTGACAACTATGCTAAGGACTGCTTTCTGAATGCATAATCTGGTGAATTCAGTGGTGTAAACAGTCATCTGGTCACGCACGCGGGCTTTGGATTTAGGGTGTCAATCTCTACATAAATGGCCAACTCTATGCTTCCTTTCATTTCGGGAAATCTGTTTTTTTTTATTGATACCATTGAGAGTTTTCAGTATCTGAACTGTAGACTTTACAATTATGATCGTGGTTAAGGTCATTCTGCAGTCATTTTGGATTACTGTTACTTCCTGGGAGTAAATCACTCATGCGCACGCATGCACGTGAATAAACCTTCCAGAGCTCCAGGATCTCGTTTAGTTCTCTAGAAGTGGTAACCTGTAAAATAATACCGTAAAGCCTTTAGGAATTAATTTTTTTCAACAAGTGAATAATTTCCTTCCGAAGTCTACTATTTTCTCCCACACTTACTTGAAAGAAATACCCACTTGTCATCATAATTTTATCTGAGCCCAGGCCCTGGGACCCCCAGTCTTGGAGACCATTTTATGGTGAAGTCCTTTTCCTAATTCACAACTCTCCTGGACAGGGAACAGTGCTATGGAGAGCTTCCAGCTTATTTGGTGTCATGGACTGGCCGTTTATAGAACACTTCACATTAAAGAGTGGTTCTCTGCTTGTAACTTTCTGTACCGAGGTAGTAACTGGCATTTGATAAATGAGATAGCATATGCATAAAGTAAATTGTTAAGTGTTACACAAACTTTAGTTATTATCATTATTGTAATTTTTACTTTGATACAAGTAAAAGGCGCATATTGGATGACCTACCCCAAGCCACCCTGAAGACCAAATTCACAGTCACTTTCTTACTGGATGATGGTGGTTTTTTAATCCTTTGAGATACTCTTTTCCTTGGATTCATTTATAGCAAAATCTTAGTAGAAGAACCCAGCTAACTAATCTTCTCAGTTAAGCAAAATATCTAGAATCCTCAGTTAACCAAAATGTTGATGTTCTTTGTACCTGCACTCCCACACACAGACTTCATCAGCTTATAAAAAATGAGGAAAAAACCTTTCATGGCTTAAACAGAGTTGTTACCTGTTCACTCCAGTATCTCTGTATCCAGAGTACCATCCTACAGGGACCGATGTTCCTAATAATGACCTTGAGCCACTTTGAGAACCTGAATCATCAAAGAACGACCATAAACGTCAACTGCATTCAACATACAATGGCAGAATTTTCAACAACCAGCTGTTGTGATTAGTCAACACTTCCAGTTACATGGGTAGTCCAATTAAATGGGGGTTTTAAAAAGTTGTTATATATAGCAAGCAGATATATTATAAATAATAGGGATACTCAGACAGCAGCTATTCGAATAGTTGCCACCCCTGAGTACTGCATTGCCAAGTACCAGGATGACAGATTTACACAATGTAAGATTAAAGTAGGACATACAAATATTTTGCACAAGTGTCTTTTCAGATGTAGTCCTAAATTAGTATTCGTTCCTACTTTCCTCTCTCCCTCCCTTCCCTCCTCTTTCCTTTCTTTGACTATAACTTCTTATATACCTTCTCCACAACATGCATAAGATGGTCAGGACAAAAAACTGAGAGACTACAAAAGAGATTTACTCTGTTTGTCAGAGTGGTTCCCGTCTCTTATCTTTCTCATTTATTCAGGCAAAAATGATATGCTGAGCCATCATCACAGAAGTGTCAGAATGGTCTTCCTGTTTCCCATCTGCTTCCCATACCTCCGAAAATGGGAAAAGTGGTCTTCCCAAAATGGAATTCCTATTGTGCTCTTACACTGCATAACATCTTTTGGTGGTTTCTCTTAACCTTCCCAGTGAAATGCACCCTCAGCATGCTACATGGTAATCTTGATCATGGCCCTGCCTCTCTTCTTCTGTTCCTCTGTTGTGGGCCACCCTGTGGTCCCCCCTCCCTAAGCCTGGCCCGGTTCCTCCTACGTGAACCCCTCCTGTCTACCTCTTTATGTTTGAATATGCTGTATACTCTGCCCAGATCACTTCCATTCAGCATTCAAGGCATGGTTACCCCTCCATGAACCTTCCAAGGATGAATTCAGAGCCTGCTCTCTCTGTCCTATGAGTCCCTCTACAAGCCCACTTGGGGGTCTGGTTTCTGGCCCAACTGAGACTCCCTCAGGGTATAATGTTTGTAGCTTCCATGTCCAGAACAGAGCCTGGCCCTTCAGAACCTTTCTGATGGTTTGAATGAATGAGTTGCTAGTTTCAATCCCAAACTGGAGTTGACATGCTCTGAGCGATGCAGTGAACACAGGGGTCCCTGGGTTGACCAGAAGTCTAAGGCTGGTTTCCTTGGAGGGCACGCCATGGGCGATCCTGAGACAGAAGTCTTGGGGAATAAGGAAAGCTGTTCATCTTGACCTCTCCTGCAGGTAGACTTGGTGCTTCAAATGATCTTTTAATTCTAAAAGCCATTTCATAGAAGTAGCACTCACGAGAAGGCCAACCAGAGTTTCTCCACCAGACAAGCCAAGTAAATATTGGAGACCACTGTTAGCAATTGACTGAAAACCTAAGAGACAAGTTTCTCCGATTGTACAGCAGCTCCGGCTTTCACATGACCCATTTAATTTTGTTCCCACCAAGGTGATGGGTGCTCGAAGGACAGAGATAGAAAGGGAACCAATCCCATTTTTTCTACCCTAAGAATATAGTGTCGGCCTCAAGTGCAAACCCTAACTCACTGTATGCCGAAGAGCCATGCTAACTGTGGAGTTCTCCTCCACCTGGCTGCCCATGCTGCTGCTCTTCTGCCCTGACAGTCTTGCCATTTTCTGTGACCTGTGCTCGTTGTCCGGTAAGAGCGATGGCCAAGTGGAGATTTGTCTCTAGAAACCCGAGTGACGTAATGATCTTTTGCCTGTTTTCGAATGATTGGCGTATTGGTGGCTCTGGGATTTTATTTCTTCCACCCCTGGTTAAAAAGCATCACTGTAGGCTCCCTTCCTGTGTGACTGGCCTTATGAACGACCCATGCAAATTCTGACCACCACTCCCTCTTCCTCTGCCTTTGAACTCCCAGCTTCCTTCCCAGAACCCTCCTTCATCATCTCCACCCTTGTTCTTTGACATTCAGGCCAGTGAGTCCTTGAGAGCCTCAAGGTCAGAAAAACTTACTTTCATTCTTCTTCATGCTTCCGGCTCCTAAAATATACAACGTAAGAGTGAATAGGTATTTGTTAAACTGAGTAGAACTTGTCAGCAACCACAGAGCCCAGCGCTTTGGGTCCTACCCCCTTCTGCGTCAGGGTCATCAGTTCACTTAGGGAGCCCTGTGTCTTTCTTTACTCTGAGCATTCTGTCCTTCTCAGAGCTCAGAGGGAGCCTGGCTCTGGCTGACTTTTACCATTATTTTAACTCTGCTGTTGGCTGGGAAGGACTTTTTGAAGGCGATCTAAAAGCCTAATCATTATTTAAAATAATAACGCATTTAATGAGAACTATGTCTGTGCTAAGGAAGACAACCCTAAGAGATGGGTAATGTTATCCCCTCTTTACAGATGAGTAGACGGAAGCTTGGCGAGGTTAAGTCTTTTGTTTCAGGTCACCACGCTAATGGTGTGTTTCATCGACTGGAAAATACACTTTTTTCCCCCTATTTTAAGATCTCTGCAGTGGATGTGCGTCCTCTCGTCTGTGGGGGTCCCAGGCCCTGTCAGCTTGCAGGCAGCAGTCATGCGGGCGTGCTGCAGTCTTCCCCTGTGTGAATCTGGACACAGCAGTTCACACTGTCATCATATCACTTCCTTTATATGGCCCCTTGTTACTCCACATCTATGGTTTCATTGCAGATAGGTCAGTTTTGAAAATAGAATAAATGTTTGAGCCACGCGTGCTTGGTTATTTTCTCCATAACTCACTCATAAATTTCACTCTTCAGAATCAGCGTGGCCTTGTAACAGAGCCATGGAGTGTGAGTTTGACATCAGTGAGGCAGATATTTATCACCAGGAGAATAAACTGCGATTCCCTATTTTCTCACATAGCAACAGTCAATTACATAGGAAGACCCACAAAAAGATGTGGCTGTGTTCGTGTTTTGCTGTTGAGATACATACAGAGCAAACCCCTTACCTGTCACACGTGAAGGGTTGCAACTGAAGACAAGAAACCTTGTCAAATCTCTTTGAACAGATAAAAGCAACGTCAGAGCAGTCGGGCGCTGCTGTGCAGGATGCAGGGGGATCGCGGGACTGTTGTGTAGGCATCGTTGAGCTGCAAGTGTTTTTGTCACTGGTAGTAAAATAATGATGCATCTTCACCGTCACAATCCGTGAATTCTTGGATTTGATGAAATGCTTTAAGTGGTGGATCCAGTTTCAGACTCGCACAGCCTAGCTCCAGAGACTTCACCCATATCCACTATCCTTCCGGCTTTTATTGTCTTTACAGGAAAGCACTTACAGGGTGTAAAGGGGTTTACAAATCAATTTTTAGAACATAACTTGGTTGATAGGGAGATGATGATTCTTTACCGCATGCTCAGTGTCACATTTAAAGCAGAATCTTCCCCAGCTCCCAATGCTTCATAACTTGAATTAGAATCTGTTTTAAGTTGCCCACACTGTAATTGATCACACAGGCAGTTGACCCACCAGACAGCAAGCTGTAGTATCTTTCATTTCTTGATTGAATAACAGGGAGTTCAGGAACTGCTTCCCATCATCAAGATAATTACAGCTCTTGGGATTGGTAGAGATCCATACTACTCTCTTTCCCTCCTCCAGTTCAAAGCCAACTGAGAGATCAGCAGAGGTCTCAGACAAATGGGGATGAAAACATAAGAACTGTGATAAATACTCAGAAGACACAGTATTGTGTCCCATGGTGGGATTGTTAACAGTTCACCCCCGAATTTTTCAGCCTTTCCACCTGGCCTAGTGCCATAGCCAAACAAGTGAAGGGTCAGGGTCCTTACTATGTGGCAGGGGTAGGCGCTGATCAAAATGCATGTGCAGTTGGCCCTTGAACAACACAGCTTTGAACTGTGTGGGTCCACTTGCATGTGGATTTTTTCTTCTGATAAAGATAGTACAATGCTGTAAGTGTATTTTCTCTTCATTACAATTTTCTTGATAACATTTTCTTTTCTCTAGCTTACTTTATTATAAGAAGACAGCGTATAAGACATATGACATGTTGTTCAAGGGTGAACTGTACTTTGAAAAGAGGCCAGTTTGGCAGACAGAAAGAGACGAATGGCATAGTCACGCACACCTGTTTCCATCCTACACACAACTTCACTGGGGAGGGTTGAATAAGGAATGGGGAGAGAATACTCAGAAATGCAATCTTCTTTCCTCCATGGAAGCAGGGGCCACTGGTAGGAAGGGCCTCGCTGAACCGCCAGGAGCCCATGAGCACCGACACCACCAGACGTGGATTTCGGAATTTTAGTGTTCCTCTCATTCTTGCTGGGGTCCGAATCACCTGGTTGGGCTAAATGGGGTTGGTTGTGAGGTTGCATTCATTTGAACATAGCACCATCATCTCATTTTCAAATCTCTTTTCACACTTTTTATTTAGTTGAATCATACTCATGGGTGTCTCTGCCTTGTTGCCTTTCACTTCATTTAAGATCCATAGGGAACAATCCAAAGTTGCTGCTCTAGCCCAAGGCCAGCATTTTGCTCAGAGGAGAAGCCGAGTTCCCACATGTCTTCTTAGTACCAAAGACTTTCAGCAGAAGATTAGTTCAGCCTTCTGAGTCATGGCAAATATCTGAATATTTTATAAATATCTGAATGTTATCAACATGTGGGTCTGAGTTTCTCCAGTAGGTTTTCATCATGTTGCTCTAAGTCACCATGTTCTGGGTCTAACTTTGCATTTTTAAATGATCCCCCATAAACCCTGGTTTCTCTATGAAGTTATTTAGGTGTTGATTGCCAAATATATAATTGCCTCTTCATAGTACAGTTCTGATGGGTGCATTTTATTTATTTTGTGTATTTTTATTTTATTTTTGTCTATTTGTCTAGGGTTTTTTGGTTTTTGTTTTGTTTTTTAGCACAGTGCTGAATACTTAGTAGGTCCACAATAAAGACGTATTGATGTGTTCAGGAGTGAATCTCAAAGGGAAGAGTGGGCTTTCAGATTATAACTCAGTTAGCTGGCAATGGCTTCTTCTGAACAGGGGCTGCTGGTTATTTTGCATGTTTAAGGGTCCGCCAACCTAAACTACTTACACTGAAGATGAACTTAGTCCTAATATTCCTTTACCTGTGGAAAATAAAAATATGTAGTCTTCTTGTAGTTATTCTTTATTTAGAACCCTATATTAGCATTGCCTTCGTGGGTGTGAGGGGCTGGAGTGGAAAGGTAATTGGGGAAAAATGTCCCACACGTCCCCCACCGGTGGTATATGACTTGCGCCCCACTGATGGGCAGCCCTTTAGAGGGTGTCCATCAGAGATGGAGAGAACCAGAAGATGCATGGCTTGGTGGGAGCAGCGGGGAGCCCAGCCAGGGAGCAGATGTCAGTTAGGAGCCCTCTAAGTTATTCCTGGGCCATTCGCCACCCCATCAGAATTCCCCTTCCACTGAGGCTGGTCTCCATGCTCTTCCTCCTCCTCACCTAAATGTGTCACTGCATGAGTCTCCCTTCCTGCTGACCCCTTTCTTACCCCTCCCTTGGGTGGCTTTGGAACACGTTCATTTCTCTCTTCAGCCCCTGTTATATTCATTTGTCTGCACTGTAAGCTGCTCACTTAGATGCACCATTTTATTTGCGGTTGCACAGACACATGGATTTGAGCTCAGCCTTTGCGAGGAACTAGCCAAGAGACCTCCCAAGAGCCTGTGTTGTCTCTGTGGGCCTCAGCTTTCCCGGCTTTCTCACCTGGGAAATGGTCTCCCAGGATGTATCCCCCTTTGAGATGTTAACTCCAGGAGAGCAGAGACAGTGATAAGCCTGGTGGGGTAAGAGTGCATTTCCTACTTGCAGTGATTTCTTTTCTTTTCCTTTTTTTAAATAATTTTTTAAAAGATTTTATTTATTTATTTGAGAGAGAGACAGCAGGAGCAGAGGGGAGAGGCAAAGGGAGAAGCAGACTCCCCACTGAGCGAGGAGCCTGAGATCATGACTTGAGACAAAGGCAGACACTTAACCAACCGAGCCACCCAGGTGTCCCCCATTTGCAGTGATTTCTTGCCAAGGAGGCAGTTCCTCAGCCTGACTCCTGTCTGCTGCGAGCTCTCCTTTCAACGAACTTCCACTTTTCTTTCAGGGCTGGGAGAGGGTTCTGCCCTCCTTCATCCAGATAGCAGATCCCATCCCAGGTCCTTAGAGAAAAGTGCCTGGAGGGCTTTCAAGGAATCACAGTGCCATCACATGCTCAAACATCTTCACAATGGTGCGAGGATCACTGTGCAGATGCCACCAGCAATCGAGGGCCACTGGGTGTCCACCGGGTAAGAGGGCCGGGGACTGGACCCGGGCGGGGGCGGGGAAGTGGGGGGGAGGATCGGAGAGCACACGTCTGTGGAAGGCCTTCCTGGGGGCTTCTCAGGTGCACAGAGACTGTATCCTATCTCAGTGGCGCAGGTGTTATCTAAGTTCTAACTAAAAACCAAGCAACACTTTGAAACTCCGTTCGGTAAAGAAACAGAGCTAAGGACTGCAGAAATGTTAGCTAAAGCAGAGATGCGTACCACTGTTAATCACAGGCTGTGAGTGAATGGGTCCTTGTTTACCGAACTCTGTGGGACCACTCAGGTATAAAAAGAAACCATTAGCAAGTGAAATTAGGAGTCTGTGTTTCACCAACCCTGAAACATGACTTGCAAGCTTCTGAGGGTCTAAATATTCTAGCCATATTCTGGTAATTTAATATATGGCTTCAGGGTTCTAAGAGTAAGTGAAAAGGTACTCAAGCTACCTCTACTAGCCAGGGCATAGTTCTTGGACTCTTCCAGGCTACAGAGCTGAGATTTATCCCAGTTTGAGCTCTGGCTTATCTTCCATTAGAGCTTTTAAAAATAGCCTAGAGGCAGACCTGCAGGTTTTCCCCATTAAATTGCTGAGAATTAACAAGACTCACTCTGGGATCTGATCACTTCTCCCTTGCAGCCTCCAGGTACCTTGGGGAGGGATCAAATGCACACAGAAAAGAGAAAAAAAGGAATTTTTATAAGATGATGAAGACCCAGAGGTGGTTTTTTTTTTCCCTAAAGATGGGGTTTCTTAAAATAACCACACGATAAATATTTGCACGATCTTAATGTGATGTACTTTTAAATAATTTATCATTTTATTCAAACACATATTTATTGAGTGTACAAATATTTACTGTGTGCCCAGCACTGTTCTAGATTTTGTGTATATAGCAGTGAACAAAACAAATCATGGTCCCTGTCTTCAGGAATTTTACAAATAAACATACAAAGAAGTACTATGAAGAGGGTAAAAAACAACAGGTGCTAAAGGAGAATACCAGGGGCCTTATTTTAGGACGGGGGTGGGGTCAGGAAAGGCTACCAGAGGAAAGGACACTTGAGCTGGGATGTCCTTAGCTATGCAAAGACCCAGGGAAGAGCTTTCCATCTGGAAGAACGAGCAAAGATGGGGTTGGAGAAACAACTGACCTGGAGTCCTTGTGGGGCGGGAGGAGGTTCGTAAACCTGGGCATAGGGACCTGGGCGGGGGACAGCTCCAGATGAGGCTGCCAGGGAGGGCAGGGCCAGCTCCAGGGCAGTTCTGGCCAGATTGGGGTTAGAACTGGACAGTCACTGAAGAGTTTGCAGCAAGGACTGTGCTTAAGACATGATCCAGCTTTCACACAAGGCACTCAGGCTGCAGTGTACCAAATGGCTGGTAGAAAGTGTGAGAGGAGGGTGACCAGTTAAAAGATGGTTGCAGCAGGTGCATCTAGAGGTGACAAGGCCTAGGTGAGGGGGTGGTGGCCCCGGTGGAGTACGCAAGGACTTGAGATACGTTGAGCCCTGAGGCCTGGCAGCACATCTTCCATGGCCTTATAAACAGACCACAGTTACCGCTTACCGCTCACGCTGGACAGGGCCTCCTTTGTAGGGGGAGGACCCTTGCGGCTCCTCTCTCACCTTCTCTGCAGAGCGCAGGGCTCAGGGTTCCGCCGAGTGCCTTCTGTGCACTCGCCCGCACTGGACTTCACTGACAGCCTTTCCCAGAGGGAGGAGCCGGCTTGGGATGATGTTTACCTTTCACCAGTGTGTTAACTGAAAAATGGAAATGTTACCGATTTTGAGAATAACAGGTCTTTGGAATTTAAGCTCCACTGTTTGATTTAGCCATGCTGAGTCTGCTCAAACCATAATTATTGTAAAAAATACATATATCACAGACTCGAGCAGAGTTCTAAGGCCAAACCTGAAGGATGCAAATCATGATGTAACTGAAATTCTGATCTAGTGGAGAGTTACAGAGGTCAGAATCTTTGGCAGATATGTTGAAGAAGCCCTCCAGCGTTTCCCTGGTGTGGGCTGGGCTGTAGAGACAGGAACTGGCCCCAGGTAGGGCAGTGATCAGTTCCTGCTGGCCATGTATGCCCTGTAGACCTAGTCTAAGTATTTCTGGCCAACGAATCTAGCATTGATCTAAGGCCACAGCAAAAAACTACTTTGTCATCTTGTCAGTCAGCACAAACAAAAGGAGCCCTTACCTGTGTTCCGCTAGCTTTGCTTTCACTAATGGACCCTTTTCCCCAGTAGAGGGAACATTAATTCTCACTGGATGGGAGGGTGGGTTTCCCCTTGCCCCTAGGTGACTCCTCCCCAGACTAGATTCCGTTTTGGAGCGGCAGACACCCCACACCCGCCTGCTGTACCCAAGGTCCATGAACAAGAGTGTTCAGGGGATCAGCTGTTTTCAAGCTAGCATGAGGAGACTTCCTTCATAGGCCAGCACTACTCTCTTCCCTCTTCCCACCGGAAAGACACTTCCCTGAAGTTAGGCCGCCAGGTGGAAGTGAGAAGGGCAGGTGTGGGCTCTCTTGGCTTGTTCCTAGGATGAATAAAGACTGTGGTGTAGAGAGATTAGGAACACGGCCTGGAGTCAGACTGCCTGCATTCAGGTTATGTGGCCTGGGGGCACTTTCCCTGATCTCTCATGCCTTGGTTTCTCCAGCTATAAAATGGAGACAATACCTCCTTTACTCCTCAGTTGTTGTGAGGATTCAATACATTGGTGTCTATGCAGGCACAAAACAGTGTGTGGCCCAGAGTAAACATTTGTTATTATTACCATAATTTCTTGACACCCTAACGCATCTGTTCCTCAGTGCCTTTGGGCTTGAAAACGTCTTCCTTTCCCTTTTCCCCTTCAGCTGTGAAGTGAGGTCGGGCCCAGAGTTCATCACAAGGTCCTACAGATTCTACCACAATAACACCTTCAAGGCCTACCAGTTCTATTATGGTGGCAACCGGTGCACCAGCCCTACCTACACCCTCGTCATCCGGGGCAAGGTCCGCCTGCGCCAGGCCTCCTGGATCATCCGCGGGGGCACCGAGGCCGACTACCAGCTGCACAACGTGCAGGTTGTCTGCCACACAGAGGCTGTCGCCGAGAGGCTCAGCCAGCTGGTGAACCGCACGTGCCCGGGCTTCGTGCCCGCTGGGGACCCCTGGGTGCAGGACGTGGCCTACGACTTGTGGCGGGAAGAGAATGGCTGCGAGTGCACCAAGGCCGTGAACTTCGCCATGCATGAGCTGCAGCTCATCCGGGTGGAGAAGCAGTACCTGCAGCACAACCTGGACCGCCTGGTGGAGGAGCTCTTCCTCGGGGACATCCACACTGACGCCTCGCAGAGGATGTTCTACCGGCCATCCAGTTATCAGCCCCCTCTGCAGAATGCCAAGGTACCCTGCCGCTGACTGCACTCAGGGCCTGCGGGCTGTTCTTTATTAAGTGAGATGAGCGACCCACAGGGAGGCATGGCAGTGGGGTCCAAAGGGACCTCTGAGAGGAAGCACCCTGCGTCATGGGGGAGATTGTGGAGGGCTGCCCAGGGAGGGACACGCAGCAAGGTCAGGACACCTGGCCGCACCGCCAACTTGCTCTGCAGTGAGGGGCTGTGGTTTTCCTCATGACACGGGTGATGGCGGCAGGCTTGTTGGTGTGCTAGGAGCCCTGGGGTGGTGGTTCTAGAAGATTCCTAAGGCTCTTCTCAGCTCTAACACTCCACGAACATCTTCTTTGATTCTGAAAGGAAAGCATAAAGGAAATTCGGAGATGTTACAACCACACTGTGGAGAGATGCCACAACAGGAGTGATCCCAGCCCTGAAGGAGAGGGAGAGGCGCCTGAGGGGAAAGTGACAGTGCTGTTGTAGGCTGGAGAGCTTATAGTCTCCCACCCACACTACTGCTTTCAGGCTTCAAAACGACCCCCTGAGGCAGATATTGCCGCCCTCTTAGGCAGAAGGGAGAGGTAGCGGAGATTCAAGGGCTTGTTGTCTTTTGCCCTAGGTCACCCGGGTAGTGAGGTTCTGCGCTGGAACTTGAACCCAGACCTCCTTCTCCAGACCCCACATTCTTTCCATTCAACTAAGTGAAATGTAAAGTCACTGTGATCACAAGGGAGGAAGGAGGGGGCAGGAAACAATTAAAACCTTATAATGTTCTTTTCTTGAATGATAGTCCAGTAATTATATTTGGAATTCACAAAGCATTTCCTTCCCATGGGCTCAGAATCCGTGTCAGCCTGTAACACGATCTTCCACCTCAGAAGTTGGAGAAGCTTGAGCTGGGGGGTGTGTGCAGGGAGGGGGTCAAGGGAGATTTCTCCAGTGGCCACACACCCCTCTCCGCCGCCATCGGATTGGCGTCTGTGGAACCCTCTCTCCAACAGTGACTCTTTAAATGAGGGGCCCCATATGACTTTTGTTTGATAGTTTATTCATTTTTTTAATCTTTTTTTTTTTCTCTTAGTCCTTTGAGCTTATTTATGACTGGTAGAGATATCCCAGAGTACTTCCCCTGCCAAAGACCACTCGGTGTTATCTTCTGTTTATCTGTGTTATTGTGAGCTCCCGTAATGAAAGTCGCCTTTATTATAATTGTGGGAAATCTGCTGAGGAAGCCCACTTGGCCGAGGCTGCTTCCTCTAGATGCGCCTCACCAGGGACGGTCCCCATGTGCGAGGAGAAGCCAGACTGAGGGCCCCGGGCCTCAGACCCAGCCCTCCCTGGGCTCACAGCATGACTTCGAGTGCAAACCCTGGAGTCAGCCCCCTGTGTCCTGCCGTGAGGTTGCAGATTTGCTGAGGAGGAAGAGGGGAGTTAGGGCAGTGAGGGAGAGGGTGGCCTTTCTTGCCTGCCTCCATCCCAGTGTCTGCCTGGGACTCCCTAGGCCTCCTCAGGAGGGGTGGGGAGCGGAGGAGCTGAAGCTGCGCCCATTCCACACATCATGCCAAGGCATCAAGAGGACAATGCTCCATAGGTGGCATCTAGGCAAGGGCGTGGTTTGGGAGGGCCAGATAGGAATCCAGACGGAAGCGTCATCCAGAGTCGGTGCTGAACACTGCAGCTGAACAGCTCTTCTCTTGAACAAATCTCTGGTGTGAGAGAGCAGAGGGGTAAAGGAGCTTTTCGTCTGAACATTTGGCTTCCTCTGAGTACAGTCTAGCCAACTTTTAAATTATCTCTAGTAATGGGAGTAAGAATGTCATGAATAAAAACGGCCCACAGATAATCCAGAAACCTGATGTCAGCCAAGAGCACCAACCCAGTCCCACCCTGAACCTTTATGAAGATCTGCTAAGCACACAGTCCTTTTCATGCCTGCTCGCCCTCCAGCGGAGACACTAATAGGCAGCGAACAGCCAAGAGGCAGGAACAGTGAGGGAGGGAACTGAGTAAGGAGGAGGCAGTCTGAGGGAGGAGGCAGAATTGCTGCAGGAGGAGGCAGGTGCCGTCCCAGAGCTGCCTGGGTTGGAGTCTGGCCGCTCTCCTATCCACACCTGACCTTGGGCTAGTCCTTTGCACACACTCAGGTTCAGATTCCTTTTCCTCAACTGCAGACACCCACGGAGGCTCTTTTTAGGACTGAAAAGAAAAAAGTATTAACCCTGACACCTTTCTTTTCTTACATCTGTTCCCTCACTCTGATCTTCTGGTGGCATGCCCCATTAGGAGGCCCAGTAGGAGAAGTCAGTATTCCTAAGACTTGCAACTCTGGAAGATTCTCTCCCACTCCCTCCCCAGGCCTGTAGGAGGCATTTCTCCTGCTGTCAATTGACTCACTGAACAGAGCCTGTCTGTTGGGAGAGCAAAGGCACATACTTGTGGTTCCTGAAGGAAAAATTGTCTTGACTGTGAGTTATTACCACTGGCATGAGGACTAAGGATGATAGTTGTAAGGCCAACCTTAGAGTTTTTATAAACAAAAAGGTGGGAGACATGCTCTTTTTTTTTTGAATACTCTCTGGAGAAGCTGGTGAGAATATGGACTTTGGAGGTGGTAGCCAGTCCGGGAACCCACTTCTGTGGCCATCAGCTGCAGGTGCTAGTGGTGTCGTCTGCCCTTGGGGAGCCTTGATGTTTCTTCTGTAAAGTGGCAAGAATAGAAGAATCAGCTGGATTAGTGTGCAGAATGCTGCCTGCCATCGGAAAGGACCGTTCACCAAAGTTCCCTTCTCCCCACTCCTAGAGTAGGTAGCCCTTCTGGGCAGGTGTCTCCTGGAGGGATGACAATGACAATGACATTGACGGGGGGGGCCTCAAAGTGTTTGATGATGCCTCACCATGAAGCATCGCCTCCCATTTTCTCCTCCACCCCCCTGCTAAGGCAATCGTGAGGACATTGACCCAGATACTTAAAAGGTAGACCCTCTAAAACCTAGGCCTGAGGCCCTGATTGAAGAAATTTTGAGTGTGGAAAGAACCTTCGGCATACTGTTAAATACAAAAAAAAGAAGATCTAGAGTAGCATGAACAGTATGATAACATTGTGTGAAACTAATAATGAAAGAAGCATAAGATGAACTTACAAAGGAGGCAGTATTTCTGGAAAAGCACATGAAAAACATAACAATCCGAGGAAGGGAACAGTTGGGGGACAGTTGGACCATGACTCATCACTGTATACCTTTTTTGTACCTTTTGCACTTTGTGCCATGATCTTATATTATCCAAACAGTCATCATGCAAAATTAAAATAAATTTTGGAAGCTGGGGCTCTGAGCTCAGAGGAGCTCTGCGGCCACCACCAGAACTGGTGGCAGGGCTGGGAGGCCAAAACCTGATGCATCCAGGGCCGGTGTGCGCTGCCCTCCGCTTCCACAGCCATCCCGTGTGGCCATGGGTGTCCTTCGAAGGCCAGTGAGGTCTGCAAGGCTCTGGGAGCTGAAAGGGCCCGTTCTTCTAATGTTGTCCCTGGCGTCGAATGTCTTGGCATGCAGCGTGCCGCTGAGTCCTCAGGAAGTTTTTAGATCCTTCCCCAGGACAGCTCTGAGAAGGAAGAAGCGGACTTTGCCATTGGTACCTTTCCAGAGTCCGCACAGGCAGAGCCCCAGGTGCTCCCTGCCCGCGGGCCAGTGGCAGGTCGCCTCGCCCGCTGGGAACTGGGAACAGGAAGGAGGAGGGCTGGGAGCGCATCCGGAGAGACCACACTCCCCCACTACCCGCCTCTTTGAACTCTTTGCCTCCCCTAATTGCAGGTCCATAGAGACCTGGCTGAAAATTAGTTTAAATGCTAAATTGAGTTTGAAACCACTAGTCTCAGCCCCTCTGGAAACGGCACACCATGTAAAAATAGAAACTTTAAATCAACTTGTTTTTCTAAGCTTAATACAGCTTTGCTGTGAGGTTCCGAGTCCTTTGGCAAATACATCGCGTTTGAAGAGAATCAGGTGTGCTGGGAGGATTCTTTCAGGATGAAATTGGCCACTTTTCACTATGAAAAATCAAGACCACATAAAATAACCCTGAAAGAAGATGCTTTCCCTCAATTGAGTTTAACATCAGGGCAGCTGTCACCCTCTGCCTAGATTTTTGTGCAGTTGAAGGGTTAGCGAGCTGAATTCTTTCAGTGGTAGAATCAAATAGTAATTAAAAGCAAATGATCACCCGGGTTGTTGGAAATGCCAGAGCCTCAGGATCAGACTTGTAAGCAAACGGAATTGGTCTTTCTCCAAAATCCTGCACTGACTTAGCCACAGGGTCGTAAATCAAAGGGGTTTTCTAAAACCAGACAGCTTTCCCCAAGCCATGCATCTCAGATATTCTGGCCCAGTGCATTCACGGCACATCTGAGGAAGACAGGCACCGAAGTGTTTTCAAGGGGAGCTGAGCACTGAAAATGAAAAAGGTGATGCTCATGTGCTTTCTCTCTGGCATTCTGTAGACTCTGTAGACTGCGAACGAGCATTTGATTTTGAGGGAGCTGGCCTTTCCGAGCCTTTTCAGAGTCTGCGAGAAATACAGATGAACTGTGAGACTTTCTGTATCTGTGACATCCAAGGCACTGTGGACCAGGTGGCCACGGGCAGGGCACTTTTCAGCCCAGCCCCAGGAGGTGGCTCTGCCACAGGACGGGGGCCCCTCCTCAGGCATGTGCTTGGCGGGGCTCCCGGGGGGCTGGGTGAGCAGGTGTCACACGAGTAAGGGCAGAAGAGCCAGAGAAGGTGGTTGTGGAAGAATTCACCTTCCTTCTCTTTCTGCCACTGGACGGAAAGGAGAGGGGTTTGTGGAGGTGACAGGGAACAGAAGAAGTGGTAGAGGGCCGGGGAGTTCAAGGAGTCATGACCTAAAAAGCCCGTCTTACATTAAGGATGAATCCTTTCTTTTTTTTTTTTTTTTTTTTTGAGAGGATAGAGCACAAGCAGGGGGAGGGAGCAGCAGAGGGAGTGGGAGAAGCAGGCCCCCTGCTGAGCAGGGAGCCCAACGAGGGACTCGATTCCAGGACCCTGAGATCATGACCTGAGCCGAGGGTAGACGCTTTAACCGACTGAGCCGCCCAGGCGTTCTCAGGGATGAATCCTAAAGAAAAGTGTGGCCCTGCTCACCAGGGCTGGGTGTTTATTATAGAGCAGCAAATGGTGCACATTGTTCAAGAAGACGGAGCTGATGGTGGGTGTTGGATGATGGGGGCTTGACTCGGAAAGGATTGCCTGTGTGGACCTTTGATTTGAGCCTAAGTGTGAAGTGTCGTGTAGTCGCTCGCTGCACCCCACAACGGCTGGCGTCCACTTTTCTTGCAGAAACAGTTCAGTATTTCTTGAATCCAGGGTATTTCAGCAGATAAACAGAATTGCAAGGTTGCTTTGTTTAAGGAGTTAGCCGACCAGGAAATACTTGTTGTCAGGGACAGTGTAAGTGGTAAACAGTTCCTCCCTTAAAAGGCAAGAGAGCCCAGAGGACTGAGTGAGAGCCCAGGCGTGCCGGCAGTCAACCGTTCAGAAAGTCTGGAGTAGGCCTGTAGTATGCAGGGGTGCCGGCCCAGCACTGCGGGGAGTGTGGAGGAGGGGGAGAAGGCCAGACCTGGGGGGAGGGCCCCTCTGGATTTACAGTAGATTTAATGTCATTATTAAAATGAATCTACTTTAACTATTGAATTTAAATTGATGGAGTGGAAGAAACAAACAAGTAAAAACATCAGTCAGAAATTTTTTTCCGAAATCATTCTTGAAGTCCTTTGTTTTAAAGAACTGGCTTCTCATGGCCCTTGCTATCTGGCTGTTGAGTCTGTATGTAGTGTGTGTATAGGCAAGGTGGAAGCAAACTTATCTTTGGTGTGATTTACTAATGTTTTGTAAACCGGAAAGGCTTTTGTGAGCTAACTTCTTGGATTCTAAACTTCTTAGAAAACTTCTTTCTCGAAAATGAAGGGTTGCTCCCAGGGACCCCCTCCCCCCCAAGTGCCCCTTCTTAACTCCAGGACAGTGTTGAGTTGACTTTTGTCTCACTAAGCGGTCAGGAGACAAATGTGAGGCCCGAGACGTCGGCAGCTCACCCTTCTTGTGTCCTTCCATCATCCTTTCATCCCCTGTCCCTTCATGGCTACTGCCAGCCACTTCCAGCAGCTCTGAAAGCTGCTCTTTGAGACACACGACAAGTGTGACCATGGCTATTCTACTTCCTCCTGAAAGTGGTATCATCAGGACCCACTGAGTGGTCAAAATGAGCCCAAGTCCATAAATTCCTGCGACCCCAGATCTGAAAGGCACCCCGAGAGGCCCCTTCCACAAGGCGGGCAGCTTTCCTCATTTGCGATGACCACTGGCCTACTCTATTCATATTGTTAAATAGCCAGTAACGGCGTTCCGCCACCTGTGAGCCTTCACCATACCTGCCGCGCTCCCCCAGGTGTCATGAGAAGTAGGAGAAAGGGAGAGTACTCTGGTCTTGGCCTCCAAGAGCTTGATGAAGTTCTTCTCCAGTGAAATGGAGAGGCCCTGGGAAGACTGCATGTGTAGGAATACCTACAGTAGAAATGGAATCAAATGCATGGAGAATTGCAGTTGTAAAAAAAAAAAAAGCTTTCAGCTTCAGTCATTGGCAGGTTTCTTCCTGAGAAACACAAATGTGTTTTTTATCCCATGGAAGAAAGCTCTGTGAAAGGAAGTTTCCATCATCTGTTGCCATTTCTCCTCCTCCTTGGGCAAAACCTTTAGCCCAGGAAATGTTTTATTCATCCTGCTTCTTTGGTTGATCTGTTCATGGCAAGATGATATCAAGTGATTTCTTCCATTCTGGGAAGACGCTGGAAATGAGTAGATGCTGTCAGCAAATGTTGTTGACGAACCACCTCTCCAGAAATAAATGTTGGCAGGGAACAGGAGAAAGCCTGGAGAATCCCTATCAGCCATCGGCCAGGGAAGACCTTTTCTAGGGACCAGGGTCCTTGATAGGGAGACATCTGTTCTCAGCCCGAGGGGCAGCCTGGGGCCAGGGATTAGCACTCAGTAAGCCCCAAGACCAAATTATGTTCCAGACTCTACTTTTGGCTTGTAAAGTCATCTGGGCCATGCTATTCAATCTCTCTGTGCCTTGGTGGCCTCATCTGTAAAGCATACCCATGGTCTCTTCGAGAGGTTGTAAAGCTAAGGGGATGGTGTAC